>NW_005871162.1:1568452-1615952 GCF_000147115.1 Myotis lucifugus | reverse complement strand
ATCCATAATTTGTTATGGGTAGAATTGTGAAATTTCACTAGGCCATGATGGTTAAAATTGTAATGAACTAAGGTAGAAATCAACGCACAATGCAGATGCCGATATATATCATGAATTAAAGTGGTATCTCTAAGTATAGAGACCATAAAAGAAACATTTACCTGAATAAAATATACCTCTGTAAACTTCTAGACCTCTGCAGTTTAGACATTTAAAAACCTTTGCCAAGTTAATATTCATCTCTATGAATGGCTTTCACCTTGAGCCTCTGGTATTCTTCCAAATAGTTTAATTTATGGCATTAACCTGGCCACAATGAATATCACATTCTCAAGGAGCTGGTTTGGCATCCTTTAAAACAGAAGCTAGTAAAAATAAAGATTTTTTTTCAGTAGTTAGAACACAGGACAAGCAGTTGGCATTTATTAATATCTTCCATAATGTGGAATAAAATGCCAAGCATATTGATAATTGTTCAGACAAATCCATAAGATATTATCACAGAACCCCTAGAATTGAGAGTAAGAAATGAGTAAACGCTTGTGAATTTATTGATTCTTGGATTATATATTGGGTTTGCCAATGATTGGCTACACATGGAACAATATACTATAGGAATATTATAATTGATTAGGCAACTTCTTCACTACCTAAATATTTGAATTCTGCTTCTGTACACAAGGACTGTTTCTTCTAATACAATGCAAGTCCTTATAGAACTTAGTTTTGCAAATAGTATCTCTAATAATTTTAATTAACATCAGAGAGAATATTAGTCACTCTTCACATTGAATAATACATTGAAATAACCATTATTATTCCATCAATTCAATAATAGTTTGCATTTAGTCATTAAGTATTTCAAAGTTTTTTCAAACAAAATTCTTAATTCATCCAGCTAAAATGTATGCATATGCACATATGATTTTGCATATAATTTAAAGGTATGCATGGTTCTGTTGCATTCCATCTGTGTCCTTCTTTAGGTTCACAACTTCATACTTGTTAGACAAGGGGGTTTGTATGCATGACAGTCTTGAGCGTAAGTCTGATATTTCCTACCAAATTATTTTTCTGTTTCATGGAGACAATGTGACTTCCACATATCCTTTTTTCTTTTTAGTTGAAAAATGATCCTTTATCAAAGTATTTTCCTTTGTAGTTCTTGACTAGCTGGACATTCTACTGTACCACTGTTGATGTCATTGATGATGCCACATGGGTGGCAGCCATCAACTTTGCAGCCCACAAACTTGGCAGTCCCCAGGATATCTTTAATGGTTCTAGAGAGTTCTCTGTCCAGAGATTGGTGCTGCGTCTATCGGGAAGTATCTATTGTCACTGTGCTTTGTGTTTTTCTTTCCACCTCTGGGTGGTTCCTTGAGGGTTTTGATGATCAGGGCAAAGGTGGAAGCTATCACTTCAATCGGGGCCTGTCTGTTCTGAATGGTCAGTTTCATTGTCACCTTGACCCTTCTAGTCATCAGCTGCCTTGGCAATGTCATCACCAACCTCTTTTGGAGACGGAGCTAGGGGACGGACCCTGGGGGCCAGGGAACACATAGCACCAGTTTCCCCACCAATGCACCTCAGGTGTAGGACTCTGATCTTGTTGGGGTTGAACTCGGGTGGTGTGGCAGAGGCAGCGGCTGTGGGATGAAACCAGATCTGAGAGAGACCACCAAAGAGACTTGCCTAGGCCTCCTCAGATCCGAAAGCCCTCCACATAACGTTTAAATGTTAATCATTTGTTGTAAAGGTGCTACCTTATAAGCAAATATTACAATAATATATCTTGTATACATATACGTTCTATATAATTTTGCTATGTTCCAGACACACACAACAACCTAGAACGATGAAAAAAAGCAGCTAACATTAAATGTAAGTATACATTTCAACAGATGCAAATATAGATTCTGATTTACGCAAAAACTTAGATACCATGAAAGGCCTTGTATTTTAGTCTCACACTTCACTGTTATAAGAGTCCCTCCTATCTTCACTCAGAACTCATATACGCTTAACTCAGGAACAGTTTATACAAACTCATTAGTTGGCTTCCCAGCTCACATTGGATTAGAAAATGAAATGTTTGTTGGCAGCACGAACACTGACAATACTGGAAAGTGAGCAGAAAAAAAAATCCCACTAAAGAAATAAAAAATGCAGCAGCCAGGTCCTTAAGGAGTAGAGTGAATACTTGATTAACCCTTGAGAGCGCTTCTGTAAAACAATGCATACTTTAAATAATTCTGTTTTCTGACCTCAGATTACAAAACAATATTTTAAAAAAGAAAATACTTTAGATTTTAGCAAGCGTTACATTAAAGGATGGTCATGTAACAACTTTTGGCCTAACTAATACAGATCAAACAACTCGGTCAAAGATTATAACATGTAAATGAAATGTAGTTCGGTTTTATGTGTTTGTTTGATTGTTTTTCTCGGTTATTTGATGCAAACTGTACGTGTCTGTGTGAATACTTGAATTGCACTACAGTTTTTTCTGTAACCTAACGATTGGTGATTTACTTCGCTTGTTCCCATCTGCTGGGATTGTATTTCTGAGTATTCATGTTTATAGGGCGGGGTCCTCAAGCCCACAGGGACCTATACTGGCTGCAGAATCAGACTTCCCTATAAGCTGCTTCATGGAAATCTTCCGTTTGGATACACTTTGCTTTCTTTCCCGGACAGAACAATCCCGGCTGTCCTGCTTGTGGATACTTCTGATTGCTCTTATATAAACACTTTGGAGCTATAGTTTTTCCAGGGCTGCTGGGCAGACATGCTTTTAACGGCTTCTTTCAAGTCTTCCTAGGAATGTTTCAGAAATGGTAGGTTAGAGGTGGGTGCAGAAAAAAAAAAAGTCGACAGTTGTTAAGGGAAGCACTGCCAATACAAATAATGGATGTCATGCTTTCAGGTCTATTTCAGGGAGGGTTGAATGTTTTATATTTCTCTCTGCAAACTTTCTTTCTTATCACCCCCTTTTGTTTCCCCTGTATCCTCGTGTAACCCCAGAAATCATTGTATTTGGCTTAAAATTACTGAAAAATGCTCCTTAATACTGGGGCAGTCGGGTAATGGAATTAGGTCAAAGTAATTGATCCTGAAGACAAGGAAATCCACCCAAATCCTATCTTTCTGCTCTTCTTAATTTCATTACATGCTTCACAGATAGTCAAGGCTGGGTTCAGAAGTGGCAACTATTACACAGCGTTGAAATCCATTTGCCTCCTATAGGTCTGTTTCGTAGGAAATAAAATAATTCACAAACACACTTTTATGATCCTCTTCCCTGTCTCCTACAGAGGTGAAAACGTAGATGAAGGGAGAAGAGAGATGCAAAAAGAATTGTTCAATATAAATATGAGAGATATTAGTTAATGCCACATAGTAGTCTTTATTCTAATGCAGAATGAAGAAGAAAGCAATAAAGAGATCATGGTAAATAATTTTCATAGCATAGAAATACACCCCAAAGCCAAATAACATTGTAAAAATAATAAAATGAGCTTTAATTATGGGTGTGCAATTCTATATTATTAAAATACCAGACAAGTCTGGCACACTAATGCATACATATAATTATTTTAGAGTCATGGAAAATAGATAGAAAGCACTTTTCTTATATTATAGAACATAATTATTACAGTAAAAAAGGTAAAATCGTGGTCTATTTTGCTTATTTATTCAATAAATAGTTACTCTACGCCTACCGTGTGCCAGGCGTTGTACCAGGCATGGAATCTAGCAGGGACTTTCTTCCTTCGGGAGCTTACATTCTAATAGGGGAAACAGATGATAAACAAATGCATAGCGTGTATACTTTGTTATTAAATGCTAGGAAGTATTTGGAGGGAGAAAAATGAAGCAGAGAGAAAGATAAAATACAGAGGTTTGACATTCAAAGTGGGGTGGTGAGGGGGAGACCTCAACTGAGAAGGGGGCATTTCAGAACGTCTACAGGAGCTAACCCGTGCAGCTGTGGTAGGCAGTTACATTCCAGGTAGAGGCAGGCTTGCTTTGGCCTGTTCCCTGAGCAGCAGGGTGGCCCAGAGTGTGTGGACAGAATGAAGGAGGAGAGTGTAACCAAGGAAATTGAGGAGGAGCAGCCAGTGAGGGTCAGAAGACTACCAGGAGAGTGTGCTGATTGGAAGCCAAAAGAAAAAAGAAAGAAAGAATTTCTAGGAGGAACTGTATGCAATTTTTTTCTGACATTCAAGTAGGAAGACATCTAAGAAATGACCGTAGGATTCAGCAGTGCTGTTGGTGATATTGACAAGATCAGTTTCCTTTGTCTCGGGAGTGAACACCTATTGGAAAGGCCCTTTGGGAGGTAACAAACAGAGATGCCTATTTCAGGGAGTTTTGCTTTACAGGGGAGCAGATAAACAAGAGCTGGGGATGAAGGTATTGTCTTGTTATTGTTTATGATGCAGAAATTATAGTATGTGTTTATGCTGCTGGGAATGATACAGTTGGGACCAAAAAACGGATATTTGCAGGAAGAGGAAAACATCTAGCTCTTGTTGGGAGGCGGCCTTACATAAGGGCATGGTCCTCAGTCTGTAATATAGTCCTGAGAGCAGAGTATGTGGGCCCTGGTGCTTATAGTTGAGTTGAGGAGGAGATAGAAATTAAGTTATCTGCTTACTACAGTTTTCTTAGTAAATGAAGAAGCAAAATTAGGAGAGAATGGATGGGGAATGAGTGTTGAAGAGTGAATGGACTAGGGCAGTGGTCAGCGAACTCATTAGTCAACAGAGCCAAATATCAACAGTACAACGATTGAAATTTCTTTTGAGAGCCAAATTTTTTAAACTTAAACTATATAGGTAGGTACATTGTTATTAACTTAATTAGGGTACTCCTAAGGCTTAGGAAGAGCCACACTCAAGTGGTAGTTTGCCGACCACGGCCCTAAGATGTTATGGAAGCAGGGAAGGGTATGCGCATCTGAAACCAGCTCTCCAGGGTCCTCTTGACCCCTTTGCCTACAGAGTGAGCTACTTCTTAATGAAACAGGCTCTGTTGTGCCTATGATTTTTCCATGCTGCTGTTTCCTACACCAGCTCACTGGTTGGAGCAAAGGCTCATAACAAATATTCTTCCTTTAAGTTACTTCTGTTTGTGCCATAAAATAAGAATGAACATATTATACTACTTTCTTTCAAGCACTTATTTTTAATGCACACCGATCCACAAGAATGCATCTTCTCCCATCAGCCCAAGCTTAAAGTGTTCATAGTTTTTATTTATCATTATTTAGCTCAAAGTGATTTTTCCCCGAGGGACAGCTATTAACAATAACAGTAATAGATATTTGAATTATTACTGAAAGGGCATGTAGACTTTTTTACCCTTCAACATAGGATATCACTTTTATGTCAAATAAAGTGAACTCCAACTTTAAAAGCATCCTATGTATGCATGTGATAGACCTGCAAATAGACAAACTATGAAAACAGTATCCAGATATCTGCCTCACTGTTTTTCTGATGCACCTACAGAGCTAGGATTGGGCACAGGTAGGAACATGGATGTCCTCCCTTTCCTGGCTCTTTATTGTTCTTCGAAGTATTCTTGAGCATTTACACCACTGTCAGACAGGCAACACGTCTTCCCACTCCCCACCCTGTTCCCAGCACTGGGTAGGTCCCACCTGATTCCTCGAGTGGGCAGGAGGTCTTTTAGCTATAGTCACATGTACACTGAACACATTGGTGTCCACCTTGGATGTAATGTAGATCAAAATAGGTTAAGTGCATGTTCTCATGGAGGTGATTTTCTTATTTTCTAGTCAGAAAAACAGATCCTAACAAACGTATAATCACCAACTGAATCCATCAGAGAAAAGAATACTGTTCTTTAATGGCATATAACCAGGTAAACACACCCAGACTGTGTGTGTGTGTGTGTGTGTGTGTGTGTGTGTGTGTGTGTAAGTAGGAGAAGGTCAAGGAAAGCTTTCTATAACCATGACAGTTATATAAGGTGAATTTGAAACATGAACATAATTGGGCAGGAATAAGGGGAAGTTTTCTAGCCAGGTGGAACAGCATGTGTAAATGGCCAGTGGCAGTGAGTGAATTACACATTTGAAAAATTAAACGAAAGCCATTGAGGCTGGGATAAGGACAGATAAATGACTGGGAGGCAGCCAGAGCCATATCATTATACACAAACAATTACATCCTGGTTACCTCACAGCTTCATGTAGGAATTGTTTGCTCCTCTTTGGCAGTTCTTGGCATGGTCAATGTAAATTATCTCGATGATTTTGAGGAACTATGTTATTTCTCTCCATCCAGCCAGCTCTAGCTCTTCTTTTCACAACCAATAGAATATCACATCTTCCCCATCTTAGCCCCCTAGGTTTTTATGTATCCTTGTACCACAGGGGTCCTCAAACTTTTTAAACAGGGGGCCAGTTCACTGTCCCTCACACCGTTGGAGGGCTGGACTATAGTTTAAAAAAAAACTATGAACAAATTCCTATGCACACTGCACATATCTTATTTTGAAGTAAAAAAACAAAACGGGAACAAACACAATATTTGAATTTGCATGTGGCCCTCGAGCCATAGTTTGAGGACCCCTGTTGTACCATATAACCTTAACAAACTGTATTACAGTATTGGCTTTTTATATTACACTCCTTTGCAGAGCCTATAGGGTGTATCATTGTCTACCCACTACCTTATAGGGTGGCTGCCTAATAGTAAATTAAGTAAGCATACTATTGCTCAGTAAATGTTTATTGAATTGAATTATCTTAACCATTTCAGATTCTTCAAATAAAAGCATCACACAGGTCGTCTTGTTAGTATATAAGCATGGGCACCATCTCATTCAGGTGTTTACTAAAATAAACAAAAATATACTTTACCATACTTAATAAGGGAATACATATAAAAGTATTTATGAAGCAAATGACTAAAGCAAGGTACCAACGTTATCTTTAACTCGCCTGTGTCATATATTAAAACATGATTATCAAGTTGTCACTTCAGAGAGCTGTATTTTCATGGGAAGGTATCTTTTATTATCCAGGATTTCTCACTTATTAGGAATATTTTAGTTTTCTAGGCTTCTAATAGTTAATAAGTCTTGAAAAGGGGGCTTAATGTTGTAGAATTATCAACAGGGTGTGTGTGTGTTTTTTTTAATTCATCCCCATTGTGATTTAATGTCCAATTATATGCAGGAGAGTGACAGTTCCGTCTCCTGAATTGTATAAATGCCCAATCAAATAAAAATGCTTATTTTAAAAAGAACTCTTTGCAATGTAAGGGGTGTATACTGAAAACACCCTTTGCCCCCTTTGGGGTCTCTGGGTGAAGGAAGGGTCAGTGGCGTCTTAGAAGAAGGTCTTTGCATCCCATTACACAGCCAAGTTACGGAGACTCTAGTGTGTCAGAGAAAAACTTTTGACCCAGTTGTTGGGAATTTCACAGCTCCTTTCAAAACGAAGCTGAGTCATAGTGAAATGACACCATTCCCAATACTAAGGGTATTTGGGGAAATATGTCTTTCGTAACTACCATTACTTAATTGTAACTGCTTACGTTTAAGCTTTCATTTGGAATGGTAAACACATATAAAATACCAAAGTAATAACAAATGTTCCTTTTAAGTGTTCTTATTTTATTGGCATACTGGTACTAGTCATAAATTACAGCTTTGAAAAAAGCTATAAAAATATGTGACAGAATATATACAGAATAATCTGTGTTCTCTTAGTGTTTGTGTGTGTGCATATATACATACATACTAGCATACATAGTATATATACACATTAAGAGAATACATATACATATATGTATATATAGATATATAGGTATATTATAACTGTAAAACTATGAAGGCATTTTTGTTGTTGTTATTCTTATTTTTGGTGAATTTTGATCCAGTGGAATAGCAAATCTGATCCCAGAACTCGGTTTTTCAACAATAAGCGTTCAAGCCTAAATCATAAACGCTGCCTCTGTTTGCCTTTGTTAAGGCTGACATAGAATTTAGGTCCACCCAACAAAACCCTGCTTGTTATTGCAGGTACCAAACATCGCCTCAAGGACATTCTCAGTTTGTCCTGCCATTCTTGGAATAGAACTAAAAATGTTATAAAGCTAAGACACGTGTATCCTGGCTAGCCTGGCTCATTGGTTGAGCATCAACCTATGAACCAAGAGGTCACGGTTCAATTCCTGGTTAGGGCACATGCCTGGGTTGTGGGCTCAATCCCCAGTGGAGGGCGTATAGGAGGCAGCCAATCAATGATTCTCTCTCATCATTGATGTTTCTATCTCTCTCCTTCTCCCTTCCTCTCTGAAATCATTAAGAATATATTTTTAAAAGTGTGTAAAATAATGCTATGTTCAAAACCTTTTGTTATTTTTCTCTGAAATATATGGATGCTTGAATGAACTCAAAGGGTCTATGGCAAAAAAAAAACCACAAAAAAACTTTAAATAGCAATTAAGACATTTTTTTTCTTATTCCAGCATATAAAGAGAAGGAGATGTAATGGTTTTAGTAATTAAGGATGCAGACTAATGCACACATTTTGCAGTACCAATAAAAACTTTCTGTTATCATCTCTGTTTTTAAGAATGAAGAAGGCATTTCCTTAATGCACTTCAGTGGTTCCCTTGCCAGCTCTGTTCAGGCTCAGAATTTGATAACATTTCCAAATTGTAAAAAAATAAAAAAAAATTTAATAGCATAAAAGTGAATTCAGTCCAACTTTCCAGATCAGTTAACCCAAAGGTTAAGTGCTACTGCACTTGACCTAAGAGAGCGTTTGGTTCCCTTTTATAAGACCTGAGTGTAAAGAATAAAGACAGCATTTTCCTTCTTCTCTTTTTTAAAGAAGCCACATGTAATGTTCTCTGAGTTAAGTTTTACCATTCATAATGAATGCAGTCTCGCCATTCAAATGCGACCATAAGTACACAGAAGATAAGAATTTAATTAAATGTAGATTAAAACCAAACAGGAAAACACACTAGCTGATAATTTTATCCCATCCTCTGGCCATATTTTTTATACTTCCTTCTTGTTCTTCTTTGGGCTATAGCTTATCAACATGCCGATAGTGCCATAACTCATTACATCTGATGGTTCGGCGGAAATGTGCAGGCTCTGTGCTCGGATTTCCAAGGCACTTACAATGCAAAGCATGTAAATGTCTCTGTTAAATATATTAGTGTGGTAACCCTGGTGCAAAGAAAGTGATTCTGAAGAAATCCGTAAGCCTCTCACAAGATGCATTAGTATTGCACAGTAGCTGTGGAATTCTCCAAGTGGAACCAATTCATATATTCTCATGTATGAGGTATGGCTTCACATTTTGAGGTTGAGCTCCCTTAGTGGTTGGCAACTTTGAGTGCCAGTCAACTTGCTTAGCTTACCTCCATGTATGTAGAAGTGGGTACATAGGCATTTATATCTCTTTGGAGGAGAATGGTGTTGCTTTTCATGGTTGACTGTCATATAGTACTAACACAATATTTTTGTGCTTGAGTGTCGCTCTCATTGCTCTTACATAAAAGTTCTCTGAATGACCTCCACTAGTTCATCTGAATCTGTTGAGATTGTGAAGACAGAGGCCAAAAAACATCAATGATAAAAGTCAAAAGAGACAGAAGGCTTTTGTTAGTAAGACAATTGGTATATATTATCTATGCTTAATCAGTTCATCTAATTTTTTTCTAAAAATTCTTATTGTAGAAATAGGCAATGAACAGTTAGAAAAAAATCTTGGCCATTGTAAAGAAAGGCTCTAAACCAAACACAATTTTTTTTAACTTTTTAAAATATTGCTGAAATTATTGGGGTGACATTAGTTAATAAAATTATATCGTTTTCAGGTGTACAAATCTGTATCATCTGTGTATTGTATTGTGTGTTCACCATTCAAAGTCAAGTCTCCTTCCATCACCATTTGTCTCCCCTTCACCCCTTCTACCCTCCCCCATGCCCCTTGACTTTTGGTAATCACCATACTGTTGACCTTGAGGTGTTTGTTGTTATTGTTGTTGTTTTGCTTAATCCCTTCACTTTTTACACCCAGTCTCCTAACCACACACTTCTCTAATAGCTGTTAGTCTATTTTCTGTATCTATGAGTCTGTTTCTATTTTGTTCATTGGATTCCACTTAGCATAATACTCTACAGGTCCATCAATGCTGTTGCCAAAGATAAGTTTCCCTTCTTTTTTATGGGTCAAGTAGTATTCCATTGTGTAAAGGCATCACACCTTTTTTATCCACTCATCTACTGATGGGCACTTGGGCTGCTTCCAAATCTTGGCTATTATAAATAACGCTACAGGTAGGTGTATGCAAGATTTCTCCTGGCCACATCAATGAGTGTCAATGACAGAAAACAAACAATAAATTTGTATTTGGTAAGGCTTTGTCAAGGGCAAAACAGAGGGGGGAAAAATGAGACTAATATTTATCCAATATCTACTATGTGATGAAATTTTATATGGTATTTCATTAAAATCTTTACAAAACAAAACAGAAACACACTATAGACTGAACCCACATCTCACAGATGCAGAAACCAAGTCTCGGGAGTGCAGCTGAGAGATTCCAGAACAAGCGGAGGGCTGTCCCTGCAGAAATCTATCCTTGACTCTGCAACACACTGCAGGGGCGTGGTCATCGCTCATTGCGTATTTTATCTGCAATGAAATTGCCTTATTAAATCAATTATTTGTAAAAGCACCTTATAAGCTTCCATATACTAAAATCTGTTTTTAAATTTTATAAATGGTAAAATTGTGATCTCTAGATCAATATTATTCAGAAAAAATGCAATTAGGTTAGTATAATAACATCTTCCAGGATTTTATAAAAACAATACATATTTCTAAGTTACGTGTTAGAAAGTTATTTCCATCACGATTTTATGGGAGTGCTCCAGAGATGAGGAATTTTACCCCACACACAGTGTTTGTCTATTTTGATCATGTATCTTTGGTTACTACACTCTGAACTGGTCTCTTATGGCTGAAATAAGCAAGTCATGCTCAGGGTTTGTTTGATTCAGAAGAACAACCTGGCACAGCACGACCAGTTTGACCAAGAGGGAAATTGGTTGAAATGTGTCTTAGAAACAACTCTGACATCTTAAATGTCAGTGTAAGAAATCTATTTGAAGGGAAACATACAAAAAGAATTTCCATAAAAACGGGCTTAGCCTGGAACAGAGCTGCTAAAGAGAGCTTCGACCAGCCAGGATATTTTAGCTCTAACCTTTGTCCTGGGGAGACTGTGTTCTCATCAAGCCCTGTAAATAACCGAATTATCAGTTCAGCCTGCAGACTTTTAAGCGAACACAAGGTAGATTTTCCAATCAGATTTGGTAATTTCTTCAGAGTATTCTGTATGTTAATCGGGCAAGTTAGTAGGGAAAAGTGAAGAGGAAAAATGTTCCCCCACCCATAATCGCACCGTGCAGACGCTAAACATTTTTACTGATGCTCCGAAGTACGAATGTGATTTATTCCCACCTTTCCAAACTGTGCAGTGGTTATACGGGAGAACCAAAATAGATGGCAGGAGTCTGCATGGCGAGGAAGAAATTACGTGTCTCAAATCATTAAATAAAAATAATTACAACAGAGACTAGAAGTTAAGATGTCTAGAAGTTAAGATGTCATTAAAATATTTCTGTTAATGGGTAGAGTCATCTCATGGCAGTGGCAAAACTGGAAGTCAGGTTGTAGCGAATGCACGTTACAGCATTAAACAATAACACATTCTTCCCGGCAAAACGAAAATGACAGGTGTAGCCATTGATGCTTCAAGCATATACTCTGACCTCGAGCTCACAATCTGCTACAGTCTGTGGAGCGCGTACTGCGGAGTCAGAATTATGCTGAGGAAAAGGACTAGAAAATGGTGTATGGGAACTTCATCTTATTCACTGAAAAATATGTATTTCAGTGTCTTACAGAGATAACATTTAAAAAAATAAAATGGAAATGAACATCTCCCTGACTGCTTGCTTCTCTCCCTCATTTTCTTAAGCACAGAAAGAGGTTTAGGAGCAATGGAGG
The DNA here is from genome assembly GCF_000147115.1 of Myotis lucifugus. Classification (NCBI taxonomy): domain Eukaryota; kingdom Metazoa; phylum Chordata; class Mammalia; order Chiroptera; family Vespertilionidae; genus Myotis; species Myotis lucifugus. Next base: position 1,603,870 of record NW_005871162.1, on the reverse strand, counting down.
CTATGTTTTATATAGCTTTTTAAATGGATGATGCTGTGGTATTTGACCTGAGGTAGATTTAAAAAAAAAAAAGTTCTTCAGCCAAGTGTCTCCTCGTTATAGTTGAAACTGGATTCTTGCTGCATTTTTTATTTAAATGGTTTGCCTTGATGATCAGGGCTCGTAGATTTCAGGATTATGCAAAAGATGAAAATAAAACTAGCATTAGTCAAATTCATATTTCTGAAATACATTCATTATTACATTCTGCACTTCTCTACAGATCATTACTTTGTGCTTGGTTTTGCTCATATTTCCAATTTTGTCTAATTCCCAGTCACAATTTTTACATTATAACCCACTGAAGTTTTTTTTTCATTTCAGTAACCATTATTTGAATCATAAAAAAAAACACAAAATGCATTACTGTATTCATAACGTACTGCTCATGTGACAGTTTTTGAACTTTAATATTCTTTTCTGTAATGTGCCAGCTTAGCAGCCTATAAAAGAGACATATTGTTTGTAATGTTTCTTGCCCACCACAAATGATGAGATGCTGGGGTTTGTAAAATGGCAGTTTTCTAAATTTGTGATTCTTCTGTGTTCCGAGTTGTACATCTGCTCAGCACAGACTTTTCGAGACTATGAACTTTAATTGAGGCAAAATAATGAGGGTTCAGGGACCACTGATAGGGAGTGCAGGTGCCCGCTGCAGATCAATGGATTATTTACTCCTTTGTCAGAAACAGGAAACAGTTGGTTGCTGGTGGTGACTGCGCGCATATTTTAAAGCCTGTGTACATATTTTCTCCTTCCTTGTCAACCCGGAATGGTTTAAATAGTGCTTCGTTTATGATTTAGCATGACTCTATAGAACAAGCAAACAAACACTGGTTCTGTTTTAATAATTAACCACCTTGTCTGCCAAAGAACTTTCTCAGTGATTTCAAGGACATGCGACATCCTATGAGCTCCCAGCCCTTCCCTCTCTCACCTGGTTGGGTTGCTGTTATAAACACTCTGTATAATTGTCTAAACATTTTTCTGCCTCTCTTTGCAGACATTTTTAAAGTAGAAAGCCTTTTTTTTTCTCCAAAATACATAGGGAAATCTAAAACATAAATTGTAGAGAGTTTTAGAATTCCATTAGGACACCCTAAGAGTTTGTATAGGATTTTCAAACCACTTGAGTCAAATTTTCTCGAGATGTCATTGGGAGGTGGAGGGGGGGAGGTTAAGCTCAGAATCCTTTTCTGAGTGCATAAAGCAAGCACAGAGCGCTTGCAGGAGGCATCTGATTTCTGCCTGTGTTGGAACTACCTCCGACTCACCTGAGCAGGACCAACCTAAGAGGCCGGGGTCCAGGGTCCAGGGTCCTGCAAAAGGGGGGTGTGCTCCTCGCTCAGGCTCCTCATTAGCAAACCAAACAAAGGGCTGTAGGATGCCTGGTATCAACTACAGTTTCCACCGCGACAAGTGACTTTTTGTGTTACATAATGATATGCTGGGAATTTAAATCGGAGGTTCTGGAGATCAGTGGTTTAAATTCTAATGATGGGTTTTGTGGCGTGAATGTCTGACTTTTAACACTCGGAGGTTGGAGACCATAGAAAGCACACCGTCAACTTTGTACACAGAGCCCACACTTGGACAGCTGCCCTGAACCCGTAGGCAGCTCACAGGCCTCATCTCGCCACCACAAATGTCATCCGGGGACCTGTTCTTGGGAAAAGTCTCCATTTTTACTGTAAATCTCTCTGCATTCCCTTTGGAGTTGGGTTTTCTGCTGGAAGTCTGAATTATGTTGGAAACAACTGCCACTGGAGAAAAACAAATTTGTTGGAGAAAAACAAACTTCAGTTTTGGAAATGCAAATGATTGAGCCTAAGTCCATTAAATAATCGGTAACTTTAAAGTACATTTAACCAAAGCATGATACTGGACAATCTGATTAATCTGCTCTTAATTGTGAAAATATTTTGATAAAAATAAACTGGTGTTTTCCTTATTAACTATATAGTCATTGCTAGATCATGTAATATAATAATTCATCTTACCGTCCACAAAGTGGTGACAAAAATATTATATATAAAAATAAAAATAATACTTTAATTTCTAGTCATACCAAATAATTGCTACCAGGTGAAGGTGTCATTCTTTAAGTGAGGATTAGATTTTGTATTGCTGTTACAGTAAATGTTTATACTCAGTATGGGTGTTAGCATTTCTAATATGTTATATGTTTTAAGAATACTGTACTTATGCTTAGATTTTTCACTCATGCCTACTAAATACTACATGCAAATATTCGCTGCTTGATATTTTTCTCTATTACTAATTATAATAGCAAATGTACTTATCAAGGTAAAGTTGAATGTCCCATCAATAGGAATAAGGCACAAGTGAAATCCATTTTCCCCCAGTCGTGTTGATGCGGGTTGTTAGTTTAGCATCAATACAATTTCCTTTGAGTCCAAAAGCTATAATGGGAGTCAGGGGAAATTACAGTTAGGAACTTTGAGAGATGTGGTTGCTTCATTGCTATTGATCAAAGGGCTTATATTAAAAGACAAGTTGGCGTTATTTAATTTTTGAGCAACTATTCAACTAGAATTCTATATTCAACTGTCTTCATAAAGAATGTCTTAGTTCTACTGTCTTGAAAACATGTGTTGTCAGAAGTAGAATGATTCATTGGAAAATATATGCTTTTTTCTCAGCAGCAGCAAGTGCTAAGTTCAGGCTCCAAAACTCCGTCAGACCACATGGAGATGAGAAGTTTGAGATGCAGGGACGTCAGTGAAAAGTCTCTGAGTAAAAGATACCTGGGGTGCAGTCTTTGTCTAGCACCCCTGCTCTCTAGAAATGAATATTGTGCCTGAGTTTCTTGTTCTATGACCTGCTTTTCTAATCGAATCTAATTTCTCAAAAAGAAATAAGAAATGTGAATTGTAAGAGAGAAGTGAGTGACTTATTTTTTTATCAATAGAGGTCAAGTCTAGGATATGTTCCCCCCTTTCTAACACAGATGTGTCTGAGGGATAACAGAGAACAAAACCAGGACATGATGTGTAAGCCCAAACATGACTGTTGCAAAATTGGCCCTGCCTGTAGCCGACCGAAGGAGCTACTGTTAGGAGGATGTCTGTAATGGGCGGACAGGTCTGCCATCCTTACAGTCCTTCGGCGGGTCTGCTTTCCTGCACTTTGGGATGATGGGGGGTTGGGGGGAGGGATTTAACGTGTGTGTGTGTGTGTGTGTGTGTGAATAATCGTAGCAGCAGTCTCAGAAGAAACAGGGAAAGCTAACAATGTTTTCAGGAAAATATTTATGCATTCAATGAAAATGTGGCAAAATGCTAGAACCTTTATTGTCTTGAACATGAAGCTTGATTTTTTAGGAAATAAAAATCCCGTAAGAAAAGCATTGGAGGCTTCATAATGGTTTTATTGACATAGTAAAACATTATTTTCCAGCTGAAGTTTTGAGTCTAAAACCTTTATGTCAAAAATTACCCTCGTGCCAGGAGATGAAAGCATGCTGCCAGCCTTGCAGAGATGCCATTCGCAGAATAACTTCTGATGATTACGGGTCTCTCTCTTCTGTAAAGTTCTAGGGAGAGTATATTTTAATTAGCTCCCACTTGATACTACTTCGTACACACTGCCCAGCTCTGACCCAACGTCTGATCATATAGAATACATTACAAAAGAGCTGGCCATCTGAGTGCTTTAATATAGCTTTGTATTAATGTCAAACACCATTTAGACAAGGCATTAAAAGTGTTATTTTAATGACTGAAGTGTGTTGGGGAGAAGAGGCATAATCCTTATAGGAAGAACATTTTCAATTAGCTCTAAAATATTAATTTGTCCATATAACTACATACTCTAATGTATTTGGCTACAAAACATCTTATGAATAATACATGTTAGGATCCACTGGCCTTCCGACGTAACTAATACTGCCTTTAACAACAAGGGTTGCTAATTTTATAACCACCATGAATCAGTTAAAACAAAAAAATAATTTTTTTTTTAAAACTTGATCATTTTTAATGTGGCAGGCTTTTTCTGTACCCCCAAAGTAATTTGTAAGGCTATAAATAAAATATGCAATCTCTAGCTAGCAAGATATTGAATAGGTTTTAAACATGATATGGCTATCTGTCTTAACATTTTAAGGGTATTTTTATGTATTTGTTTACATGGTGAGTATAAGATATTCTCCCTGGAAACAATTTCTCACCGCGGAAAGTGTGAAAATATGAGAACAAAAAATAGCTGCATACCTTAATCCTACCATTGTGTTTCTGGGAACTAAAAAATGTGGCTGCTCTGGCTTTACTCTCCTGGAATATCTCCCTGTAGCCTTATCTTTCCATTGTGCTGCCTGTTTATTGCAATATCTTGGCATTGGCTTTCATGGCAGTGCATGTGGCCGTACCTTAAGGTGAGTGAGAGTCACATCGGCAAAAACCCTGTAGCCCTTTTGAAAATATGCTGTCTGTCCCTGCAGCTAAGCAGAAATCTGGGGTTCCTTCATAGACATTTCAGGGGCTGCCCCTGCAACTCTCAAATGCTTGAATGCTATACTCCAACGTGAAACTTCGGTCTCCTGGCTTGGATGGCCTTAAAGTTCCTGTTACACAACACCAGAGCAGCTGGGGAAAAACTCTGTTGGCCAGTCAAAGGTTGCACGCATCCTGGCAAATGCCCCCAAACAGACTAACAAAGTAGGAACAATGGCTCTCCTATAGGTAGGCCTGAACAGCATACCTCCTCTCTCGCTCTCCTCATGATGCTCATGGTCATCAATGGCACTGGTCACATTTCGCCTGATTAATTCTCACATATATGAAAACTGGATTTAATGTAATATAACTCCTCTGCCGTGTAAGGCTGGGCGGGGGGGAGGGGAGGGAAATGCTGAGTCTCTTAGCAGAGCTAAGCCACACAAATGCAGTTTTTCAACTAGGTAAAGGGGGCTTTTGTAGTAGATTTCATGCAGCAGTTGGCATTGGCAGGATTGCAAAAAAGAGATGTATTCTGTTGTGCTCTGTTTGATCAAGTGCTAAACCCGTGTGATCAATAGAGAGACAGATGTCGGGTGCAGATGGCGATGCCGTGATACCTGGGGCAGCGCGGGCCTGCCAGAATGACAGAATGGGAACAGGGAAGAGCAGCAATGCAACAGAATGTGACAAATGAAATTAGGGTTTATACCAGTCGATAATTTACAGCTAATACAAAGTGACAGAATTTTTCAGTACCCAGTATATTTTACTTCCAGTAATGCTATAGCCAATAAAGGCATATTTCATGCGCCATAATAAAATGAAAGCTGTGGGGAAATATAGTCCAACCATTTTTTATTATGTTACAACTTTTAAAATTGGTCCCTGAGAGAATACTAATAGCATGCAAGTCTTGTTAGAGTGACGTCTAAAGGCATTTTTATCTCCAAATTTATAGCAGCCCTGTCACTTGCTCTCATTGGATAGTGGACTTGACTCGTAAGTTGAAGACAGATAACTCTAGTGACCAAAATGCATATGCTTTGCTTCAAAAGCTATATTATTAAATTCTCTTTAAGTCTATTTATTTATTTTTTAAATGTGTTTTAGATAGAGATGAAGGAAGAGGGAGAGAGAGATAGAAACATCGATGAGAGAGCAACATCAATTGGCTTCCTCCTCCATACCCTGTACTGGGGATCAAGCCCGAAACCTGGGCATGTGCCCTGGCCAGGAATTGAAGTGGTGACCCCTTGGTCCATGGGACAACGCTCAATCCACTGAGCCACACTGACCAGGCTCATTAAGTCCATTTATAAAATTATGAAAACAATTATCAATTGCAACTTATTAAATAAACATTTCAATATTCTACATTAATTGGAATGTTTAAGCAGTCACCTGTGTAATTAAAAATGAACATCTAAACACATATTAAAATTTTTCCTTCACTGCTTCCAGGCCAAAAGCCAGAGTCAATATGTTTGAAATATAGTTTATGGCTCTATAATTCAAAATACATTGGTAAATACTCTGAAGTGATAACCTTTGAGGGCATGGTTAGTGAATCTCTTGATGTCCTTTTGTGACTTAGCCAAATTCCACGTATTCTTGAGCACACACATACACATCTGCTGTAGTCTGGGAATGACATAGGGTGGATGAGCAGAGCCATCGCTAAGCAAAACTTATGAGGACTCTTTTCGTTTCATTCTACTCTTTCCTCCTTTGTTTCTCCTCCTCTTGGGCTGCTGGTGTTCTGAAGCTATGCTGTGTCTGCAGAAAATCACTTCACAGAACAGCTCCTCAGCCTGGGACCTCCCTCTCCAGCCCCTCCCCGCTTTATTAAGTAGTCACTGAGCAATATAATCCTAATAGCCTTTTCCAGGGTCTTCATAACCATATCCAAGTGCAACTCTAAAGTTGGAATGCTCACAATCAAGGACTGTCTGATGGAAGGCATGTTGGAGAGTATAGGAATTTCCCAACACTTACTCAGGTACAGTAATGGACAGTAAGACCCATGACTACCTGTAACATTGACAAGTGCATATTAGTAATACTAGGAGATAATCCATGCTTTTAACACCTCTTCCTAATTGCCTTTGTGTAGATAACAGTGAAGATACAGGACATATCTATCAGTGGCAATAATCACCAGCATCTTTCATTAGTTCACATGGAAATATTTACAGATTATGACTTCAGTTGTAGGGGCACAAGATCATGATATTCAATACAGTTCTGAAAATTTGGGTCGTCTTTCCTACTAAGATATTGCTTGGCAGCTGAAAATCACACACATACACACTTATACACACACACTCCATTTATTTACCCCACATAACAATAATAGTTATTTTATGTAATAGCTCTGCCAAATTATACCCATTATCCATAGTTGCGTGAAAATTCAAGCTAATCTTAAATATAGATGAACCCGTGGCTTTAAAATTAATATTTATAATTATTAAAAGTAAGAGATCAATAATATTCTAGATATTTCAACAGCTATGTTTTGGGGTTTGCCAGTTGTTCTTCATTCAATTTTAACAACAAAAAAAATTCTTGCTTTATTTTTAGGAGCCTCATTTGACATTTTAGTAACATCCATCCAAAACCTCGACTAGATCTTCCTTAGTTATTCTAATCTATCCACTATGAGAGCTATGACAGAAAGCAGTTCTCACTCTGAAGACCCATACAGAGTTTGCCTCAGGTAGTTGGTCTATTACAACCTGAATGAACCATTCATTTTGGAAGACATCCACAGCTGGACCCAGAATCATTATAGGAAACTCATGCTTGAAAGTAAAGGCCTTCTGGTCTTTGTTAACAGGGATCTCTTTATTTGGATCAAGACATTCCCTCCCAGAGATATTTTTAATATGCCATTTGATAGGACCCAGTTAGAGATTAGCAAGTTTATAAGGTATTAAACTGGAGTCGGAGCTTTATGTAGCTTCATTTCACATCTAACGATGAATAAAGTTTAGGCTCATAGAAAACCATTTCTTTTCATTTGCAAGCTCTAAAACCTCACCTGGAGTTATATCATGATGGCAGCCTTTATTGGCATGGCATCTTCACTTTACTCCATCTGTCAGTTTTAGTTTCTGAACTAGTTGAAAGAACCAAAGTACCAGCCTTTTCATTTGGAAAATGAAGAAAGTGAGGCCCTTATAAATTAGATGGATTTCCTGCATTTGCAGTAGTACATGCTCTGTCAGAATCCAGTTCTCTTGACTTCGTCATCATGGCCAAGGGTAAACAGAACACTGGCTGACCTGGGTTCTTTTACTAGGGCAATATCAGCCTTAAACATTCTTCACGAGTCGACTCAAATCCCATCTCTTTTCCTGAGGCTTCCCCATCTACTGTTGGCATCATGATTTTGCGACTCCCCTCAACTCCCGTAAGAAACGATGCCTGTATGACCAAACAATCTGCAGAACAATCCTAGGAAGCAGAAGCTATTACCCCATTTTGCATAACAATGAACTGAGGCTCACAGACAATAAACCATTACCCTAAGTAACATGGCTAAAAAAATGAGCAAATTATAATGGAATACACAATACAGTTTGTCATCTTGACAACCTTTTATTTTGATTTTTTTAATATATTTTATTGATTTTTTTACAGAGAGGAAATGAGAGGGATAGAAAGCAAGATACATTGATGGGAGAGAAACATCGATCAGCTGCCTCCTGCACACCTCCTACTGGGGATGTGCCCGCAACCAAGGTACATGCCCTTGACCGGAATCAAACCTGAGACCCTTGAGTCCGCAGGCCGACGCTCTATCCACTGAGCCAAACCGGTTAGGGCTTGACAACCTTTTAAAAATGCACTAAGTTATGCCATAGTATTTCAGTTTCACCTGCCTCTATGCCAGAGGTCTTTTTACAGATAAGTAAATGTAAGTCTTCAAAGACATATTTCTAAGGGTGTTATGAACATTTGGTATGCAAGATCCACTGGCATCTCAGCATATAGATCCAATGGCATCTAAGGCTTGCCTAAGAGTCCAGCATCGTGGGACAGGAGAGGAGAAACCTACTACCCTTCTTTTATGAGTACAGGCCGAGCACTTTGAGAGAACTGCCCATGTATTCTTTCGCCCTCTGTGCTTCACATCGCCTTTCCATAGTGTGTGTTCCATGAATAGAGGTTGAGTAAGTAGCTGAATAAATTAATGATGAAAATTGTCCCTTATTTGTCACCGTATATTTTGTGCTACATAATCTGACCAGGTAATGCTGGCTTATAATTGACAAATTCAAGAATAAAATAAGTCAGTTAAACCTGTGCTCTGAAAGGTTTTTGGTTTTTGTTTTGTTTTGCATTTTTCTAAAGTATTACTCTTTTTATAAGTACCCAATCCATGCATTTAGCTATAGAGAGGCTAAGGGAAATTCCATGATTCTCCATGAATGCAATGCTGGGCATTTCTGCTTTTGCACCACTAATGCCTCTTTGGATTCAAAGTGACTTAACCCATTGGTTGGTATAAAAATATCCATTTCTCTGAACTCCTTTACAAGCCTTTGTGTATTGCTTCCCCTCTAAATAATACATTTAACTCAGAAAAGTACAGGGCAATGGAAAGCAAGATATTGTACAGCTTTTCGAGTATGAACATTTTCTAAAAAGTTACAAGGATTTTGATTTAAAAAACAGTGATACCAAAAGTATAAATTGTATTATTTGATCCCCAGCAATAGAGTGAAAACTTAAATCAGTAGTATAAGGACTGAAGGAAATAAATGCAAAGAAACTGATGGTTATAGTATAGAAAAAAAACATTTCAGAAATTCTTTGAATGAAAATATTAGTAGTGGATCCTTTGAGTGTTGTTCCTTCCCATAAAACATGTGTATGATACATGTTAATCCACGTTTGGCCCTTTGAAAGAACCGTCAAACATTAATTATACTGCCATACGTGTTCATGACGTACTCAGGATATGTGTCTGATCATATTAGTTCCACGATGATGCAAGGTCTTAGAATGAAGTATTTAACATTCCCTACTTTGTTAAAATTTCTAGCACTCTGAGTGACAGACAGCACGCTGATTTATTGATTGATTAATTGATTGATTTTTTGTAATGGAGTTTTTGGTAACACTGGGTCCACAGAGGTAACACAAATCCTCCTCTCCATAAAGACAGCCACCAAGGGTCCTGATTACAGGAGGGGTCATAGCTCACTCCACTATCTAGCCTCTCAAACCTTCATTTTGGTGTCACCTATATCATGTTAAACTGGCATAACTCCCTGTGAATGGGCACGATGCCAGCATAACAGATGGCGCTGAGCTGGGCATGCCAAGGGACCAGTATGTGCATCAAGTTTGACTATTAGAAATGGAGTTTCCATCCAGGACTGCAGTGCATATCAATATTTTTGCACATGTATAGTTTTTATTTTTAAAATTAATGTCCCATTAACACACACACACACACACACACACACACACACACCCTGTCACCATTGCTTTAGAATTTTTTAAATTACATGCTTAACCAGATTTTGAATATAAATAAATCCAGACTCAGTGGTACAGTACTGATAACACATGATAGAATATTTAACCTTAGGTCAGTGTTTCCAGTCTAGTTACATTGTTAAAATTGAGATCTTTATTAGTATGAATAGTGTTAGTCATATTCATTTATTTGTTGAACCAGCTTTTTTAAAATTCCTATTCAAATTTCTCTAGTGATTGTGAATTGTTGTAATAAATATACATATTTACAGAGAATACATACTACAGAAAAAAATAAAAATACATCAGTCAGAGTGACTTTATTTCTCGTTTTCATAGTTTCACTTGCTCTATCCAGCTTACAAAAACAGTCTATGATCTAAGAAGTAAAACAAACAAAAAAAATCCCAATAATTTAGCACAGTGGAATTAGAAACATACATAAATCCTGAATTTAGGGTTTTTGTAGCCAATACCTATTTTCTGAATTCCCAGCGTACAGAATATTAGCAAGTGCATATTATTCCACATATGCAGCAGACAATAGAGGTCGGAAAGCTAAACAGGGCCACTCTTCTCCAGGAATAAAAGTCTGAAATCGACGATATAAATCACTTCCCAAAAGGCAACCAGAGCCAGCAACAGAGTAGTGAACGGAATGTGCTGTCTAGAGCCAATGCCTTCTAGGACATTACCTTGAGCAGGTGATATTTTACAATCTGCCCTGGTTGCAGCTTCCAGGGACTCTCCCATGCCATTCCAAGTCAAATCATTAAGAGAAGAGAGCAGAGCAAATAGTTTGGAAGCAGCCGATTCTCTGCTCATCCCTGTGCTGTGTCCGTCATATAAAGTGACTTTATGTAACAGTCACAACAGTCATCTGAGAGTGGACAGGATAATCCCCATTTTCCAGATGACAAAACTGTGTCTCAAAAGAATTAAGTGCATTTGCCCAAAGTCACACAGATGCCAAATAGCCAGAGCTGGGTTTCTCACCTGGGTTTTCCTGATCTTTAAAACTCCAGGTCTCCGCTTTCTGTCACAATGATCATCTCTGGTTCCCTAGCAAACGGAGGAAAACCAATAAGCAGGCCTGGCGATTCACCAAAGGTTTGGGGTTGATCTTCAAATAAAAACAAAGGGGGTCGCAAACCAATGGACCTATAACCAAATACAGCCAACCTGCCCAGCCGTGGAGGGGCATTGCAGAGCAGTTTCTACTGATGCAGAAACTGAACAGGAACTGAATCGTAAGCTAATTACTTTCAGGGCTGGGCAATGGGAGGATACAGCTACTTGAGTAGGATATTTTATTGACTATATTTTCATCCTGTGGTCTTCTTTTGAGTTAAAAATAATCGGTGGGTATCTAGGACTTTCTTTGATAGGATTATCGTATAAGCATAAGATACTAGCAATAAACAAGTACATTTTCTTGCCTTCTGCTACATGAGCCAAACTTTAAAATTTCAGGGTTTAAAAGCTAAGTCACATTTAAAATTATTTATCTTGAGGAAAGTATAGATTTTGTGAAAATATTTTGAAACATAGGAAATGCAGTGTGTGCGTGTATGTATAAACAGGGTGGGGCAAAAGTAGTTTTACAGTTGTGAGTACTCGAAACAGAGTTTATCCTTGCATTATTATTTATTATTGTATTATTTTCCACACAAAGAACTGTAAACCTACTTTTGCTTCACCCTGTATACTCATTAGAAAGTAGTCAAAATCAAATTACAACAAAAATTAATTTTGGAAAACAGTATTTTGCAAAATACATTTAGGATTTTCACAGATAAGTTTCTTCTATTATAATTAGAAGGTTAATAGATATTCCTGTTTTCCTATTGTTAATTATTACTTTTATTACTTTTTTCTATGGTTCACTGAACCAATCGTTTTTTTAAAAACTGTCTTCTTTTGGGAAAAAACAATCTCACGGTTTTCCACGGATTCAAAGAATGTTGTTGTAATAAGCTAGATTGTGCTCAAGAACGTGAGAGGGAGTAACTGTCTCGTTCTTAGACCCTTGACTCTATTATATTTCATTTGCAAAATGGGTTTTTTTGTGATTGTTTTTTCTTTTGGTTTCCTGGTACATTGTTGATACGATTTCAGGGTATTTTATACAATTTTGTGAATGACTTACATGATGCAATGCACTGAAATACATAGTAAGGTGTTTTAAAATCTGTCATTGCCACTTAGCAGAAAAAGAACACCAAGTATTCAATAAGCGTTTTTACAAGGATTCAAATTCAGAACCCCTACTGTGTAGAGAAGTTTGGTTTCCCTGTCTCCGCCTCTCTCCTCTCCTTCCAGCAAACACAGGCTCTAATTTTCCGAATTCATAAAGACCTTTGATTTTAAACAGTTAGCGCTAAATTCTCGGTTTCTTTTAAGAGCAAAATTCTTACAGATTTCAGGAGCAAGTAAGTGGTCAGTATACAGTGTGTCACTTATTTCAGAACACAGCTGATGTATCTGTTACCGGCTTTTGTTTTCTTTGACCATGAACTATCCTCGCTAAGTCCCTCAATCACTGAATACAGACTGTGTTATAAAAAATCACAATACCTATTATCTTTTGGTTGTATATTTCTTATTACCCTTGTAGTTAATGAGGAGAGCCTTTAAATGTACTAAAACAGCACATAGGATGGGTTGTTTAGAATTTATGTGTCTTTTCCTATTTTTCCCAGTCACTCAAGCCACTGCCAATTTCCCCTTAATAAAGCGAATCTCCAGTTCTGCATTTAGCCACAGTATGCCAGTACAATTTACATTTTGATTCGCCATAAAATTTTAACTTTTCATATTATTTCATTCTAGAGTTCCACTTGCTTATTTAATAGATTGTCCTTTGATCTCATGGAGACAGTTGCATTTTACTTCTCTAATGAAGCTTGTATTATTACAGCCAAGTAAATGTTGCACCAAATGGTAGAGGAAATCCCGAAGGGAAGTATGCCTTTTTTCCATGGAGGCTGGAGAACAGCAGCATAGTTCGTTTTTGAGAGTTATCAGACGGTTTGTCCCCAAATCGCTATTTCATGCCATTATTTTATTTTTCATTCTGGGGTCTTTTGTACTGGTAACATGTCTTCAAGATTCTCTGAGTTCTTTGTAACAACTAACCAGTTAAATAAGGTAACGTGTCCTTTACTCATCAGACGTCAGTCACAACAGGAGCAAAAGCATTGCTTCTGATATTTTTGTCAAATAGTTTTATCCTCTTATTTACCATGTAATAATTTGTCCATAGCATTTCTGGAAATTCATTTTCAGGGGTCCTCATGCCATTTATTCAGCAATGATTTAAAACTTAGCCAAAATCTCAGTGGTTGAATCGAATGGGAAAGAAGTCAGTGGCTTAAAACTGTATTTGATTTTGTGTGTTGTATTTATCCTTAAGGTATTTCTTGCCATCGTTCTATCTATTTTGAGTAAAAAGAAGAGATTAAAGATAAAGTCTAAAACATGGAGAAGGGAAGAGAAAGTCTAATCCATAAATAGAAAGTTGGAAGATTTGATCTGGGGTCACAATCACCACCAATATAAGAACAGTCCTGGTTTTTGTTGATTATTCATGTCAGAACCCTGTGTTTCCTCCTAAAATTGACTGGCCATACAGTTAAATGTTGTCTGTTGAGATCAGCTTGATTCCTCCTAATCGAAAGTGATAGCCAGGCCCTGGCTGGTGTGGCTCAGTGGACTGAGTGTCTTCCCCTGCGCCAAAAAAGGCCACTGGTTCAATTCTGGGTCAGGGCACATGCCCCGGTTGCAGGGCTTGATCCCCAGTAGAGGGTGTGCAGGAGGCATCCAATCAATGTTTCTCTCTCACATTGATATTTCTCTCTCTTCCTTTCCCTTCCTCTTTCTCCAAACAGCCCTAGCTGGTTTGGCTCAGTGGTTCAGTCAGCCTGCGGACTGAAGGGTCCCAGGTTCGATTCCGGTCAAGGGCACATGCCTGGGTTGCGGGCTTGATAACCAGTAGAGGATGTGCAGGAGGCAGCCGATCAATGATTCTCTCTCATCATTGATGTTTCTACCTCTCTTTCCTTCTCCCTTCCTCTCTAAAATCAATAAAGATAAATAAATTAAATGAATGAATGAATGAATGAATGAATGAATGAATAAATAAATAAATAATCAATAAACACATTTCTTTAAAATGAGAGCCAGGCTGAGGCTTGACCACTAGCATGTCAGGCTCAGCAGCTTGAACTCCCTTCTGTGGGCAATAGAGAGCCATTCAAAAATGTTAATTGAGCCGAAACCGGTTTGGCTCAGTGGATAGAGCATCGGCCTGCGGACTGAAAGGTCCCAGGTTCGATTCCGGTCAAGGGCATGTACCTGGGTTGCGGGCACATCCCCAGTGGGAGATGTGCAGGAGGCAGCTGATCGATGTTTCTCTCTCATCGATGTTTCTAACTCTCTATCTCTCTCCCTTCCTCTCTGTAAAAAATCAATAAAAATATTTAAAAAAAATGTTAATTGAAGGAGGGAACAGGATCAGGTTTGTGCTTCAGCCATGCATTTTTGCAGAAGTCTGGAAGACTGATTGGAAAAGCACAAGACCAGAGGTAGGGGAGTTAACCAGGGAGGGATAGATGTGCTGGGGTCTGAACTGAGGAAGCACCGCCCGCCGCAGGAAGAAGAGGGAGAAGACTCGACAGATACTTTGGATGCACAATTGGTGGGACTTAGTGATTGATTGACTATGAAGAGTGAGGACAATGAGAAATCTATTATGACTCCTGGATTTTGAGAAGATAATCAGACTCAGGAAAATCCATTTCTCAGGCCTGGATATCTGATCAGGGGATAAACACTAGGCCTTTATAGATTGGCAATATTGTCAGCCATCTTCTCAGGCCAAATTCCTGGTTTATTATCAAATACTAGAGGCCCAATGCACGAAATTCGTGCAAGAGGCACGGCCCTTGCAGCCCCGGCTTCATCTGGAAGGTCATCCAGGCGGTCGTTCCACTGTTCGGCTGTTCAGTCAATTTGCATATTAAGCTTTCATTATTATAAATGTTGCTGAAACCAGCCATTGTGCCAAGAACTCAGACACCTACCTAAAGGAGCTTAGAAATAATGAATTTTCCTGATGGGGTGAAAGTTTAGGAAATAATCGAGCAATTATGAAGTGATCAATAGTAAAAATAATTTATGTTGGAGAAGCCTACTCCACTAGAAATGAAATTTGGCCTTGTGTTGTTACAACAGGGATTTGAATAACCAGACACGGATACAGTGATCACCAGCATACTGCATATCTGTGGCTCTAAAGCAGTGAGGATGGGAGGGAACAGTCTGGGAAACAAACAGGTGTAAAGATTTCAAATGATGTACAATGTGGTATTGCTATTTGCAGCCCAGTTTGATTTTACATACCATCCTGTATGGTGACTTTAAAATTATTAAATGAGAGCCGTAGCCAGCAATGCATGCAAAATGTGTATTCATTGTTGTAAACTACAAAAATATTGCTTTTATGCAAAGAGAATGCCATTGTAGAATTTTAAAAGGCATAGAAATAAAAGGCTCAGGATTGGAGCGATTTAAACAAACTCACTAGAATATAGTAGATGATTAAAATACAATCTATAATTACATTACAGTGGTATCAGGTAAGGATAAAAGCCTATAAATACACTGGGGTCAGGGTAAGCATAAAAAATGAAACAGTTATTTGAATAATCTGAGATCAAGTTGCAGTAATTAAAAACGAATGTATTATTCAAATGAAGGAATTAGATTACAACACTCATATGAAAATATTGTGACAGACTGAAATAAGTTGGAAATGATTTTGATTTTTTAAAAACGGGAAAAGGGATGTAATAACATTCACTGGAGAAAAGTAGACAGGCAGGGAATATATATTTTTAAAAAAAACTTTTGGCTGCCAGATGAGAGACTAAGAGAGGCTAGCTGTTCATATGCTTTTTGATATCTTAAACTTGCAACTGTTAAGCTTCTGTTGCTATTTTATTAAGTGATTTAATTTCTCAAATAATTCAAAGGTTCCAATTTATTTCCAAAATTTCTCCAAAATCCCTTTCTGTTTGCATAAAAGCAATTTTTTTGTAGTTTACAACAATGAATTAATTATTTTGCATGCATTGCTGGCCACAGTTCTCATTTAATAATGTCAGAGTCACTCTATAGGATGCTATGTAAAATCAAATCATTCTTTGTGAACACAATAGTATCTCTCTCTCTCTCTCTCTCTCTCTCTCTATATATATATATATATATATATATACAGATTTATACATACAATTATGTACAGATATATACAGATATGTGTATATATAATTATATTTTGTGTATACATATATAATTTTATATATGTAATGTTTTCCTGAAAAACATAGACAGAACTGGGGATAAGGGAATGGTGTTATTTATGTGTTACTTTAGCATTTGGTGTTACTTTAACATTTCTTATAGTCAAAGGATGAAAAAATTTATTTACTTTATAGCATCTCCTATTAAATATGCAATTGCATATATCAGTTTACCTAAATGAGGGTACACACACATCTTTCCTTGGCTTAAGGGTGACATTCACTTGCACTGTATTAAAATATTTATACAATTATCTTCCATTATTATATCTAGAATCTGCACAGTTGAATCCATATGTATTAGCCAAAAGGTAAAATAACCTCGTAGGTGTAACAACATTAATATGACCAGGTCCTGCGAAAGTAGAAACATCTATTAAAGCAGAATAATATTTTAAAAATTATATATGAGAAAATAGAAGGTAGTGTTATGTTTTTCTCAGATATTTTTGTGACTATATGGGAAAATAGAAGGTAGTGTTATGTTTTTCTCAGATATTTTTGTGACTATATGGGAGAGTTTGGTTACTAAAGTCTGAGAACATGTTTTTATAATATATTTTAGATCACCCACTCCTCTTAATATAACACAGTTAATTAGTTTTAAAAACCTACTGGAGCAATAGCATGCTATGAACACCTCCTAATTCTTCCAAACCTTATTAATGGATAGATGGGAACCACCAGCTAGTGCTCCACTGCTTTAAACCTGGAAATGTGTAATACTTTAAGCATCATAGAAGCATTTGGATATTCATCCACTAGGACTACCGCATCCCCTTCCTTACAATCTCACTAGCCACCTACAAGATGACGAGTCTGAAAGTGACGTCATACCCATGCTGCACATTTGCATTCCACCCCCACCATCAAGTCACCCTCCCAAAGTTGACAGTTATGCGGGTTTTTCTGTGTTTGTTAGAGTGATGACTTGACTGTATTCTCTTTAACTAGTAGAGAGGCTACTTTAACAACGAGCTTTGGAGTGAACTGACTTGGGTTCCAGTCCCATAATTTAGAATCTCTGTAAGTGTGGACAGTTAATCTCTTTAAGTATTTACGTCAATGGATATAACGACACCACCAACCTCAAGAAGTTGTTTGGAGAAAAGAAAATGGGATCTCATAGTAAGGGTCTAACAATTACTAACCATTGTTACACTAAGTCATGAACTACATATCAATCCCACAGCAGTTCTATGCTGGAAGATGAGTTACTCCCACATGAAACAAACAAATAACCAAACTATATATACATACGCATATATAAGCATATGCATGCATGTAATAGACACAGACACACACAAAACTGTGTGATCTTTGGCACATCATCTAACTCCTTGGAGCTCCATTTTTTTTCATCTAACAGGAGGTTCAGAAGCCCTCATGGTTCCTACCAGCCATAAATATTTATAGTCTTATCAGTGACATTCAGTGGGATGAGATAAATATATGCCTTGAGATGTCTTATTTCAATATCTTTATTTGGAAAGAGGAGGAGAAAAAAACACTTGGGTCTCTCTTTCCAAAGATAGTTTGTCATCTCTTGGGATTTTCATGTTTGGGGTAGAGTTTTATATTGTTTTGCTTTATCTCCTCTGAAAAACAGATTCAACCACAAAGGAAACATTGTCATTTATGAAGCACATATTACCTTGTTAAAATAAAAGTAGACCTCTTGCTTTCCCGCTGAGCTAGGTTTAGCTGCTCAAGCTACTCTAGATAAAAATCAGGATCTAGCATGAGTTTATTTCAGCCACCCTTTTCCTTCGATTCACTCTCTGATCCCCCAGGTCCCTTCTTGGCTTCGTGTCCACTTCCTGGCCCAAGTGTGACTTCCTACTATGGGCTACTACTTCAAAGAGTCGGATACATGTCCTTTTCTAGACTCAGAATCCCGTCTTTTTCTTCTCTCCTTGCCTTCCCTCCCCTCTTTCTTTTCTCTGGGGAGGTCAGAAGAAGGGGATCCATGTTTCTGACTTTATTATCATTTTTCTTATGTCAGAACTTTGTTGGTTCTCAAAGACTAAAATCCTAAATTGAGCCTTGATCTTGAACTTTTATTTTTATGCTGTATCTCCTTTGCCTGTCTTTCCTCTTATCACAGCTTATAAAACATTACCACAATTTGTCCTTAGCCTGACCCTACCTCTGTTGAAATCCTTTTCAAGCCTTAATTATATCCTGTCTTGTCTTTTTCAGTTCCTTCTTCAGCCATCTTCCACTCCCTAAAAATTTGGCTCTACCGAATACATCAACTAGATCATTCCCGTAGACCCTTTGTGTACAGAAAAAAAATGTCATAACCTCAACAATTTATCTCCTTCCTTTACTCCATTTTAATAGAGCTATAAAGAAAGAAAACTTAATCTGTTGTACCTTTCTTACCTCCATTAAGAAACATTTTGGGGGAAATGGGTTGATTCCCTTGTTTTCTCCAAAATGCCACCTTTATTTTCTGGCTTCCCTTTTTGTTTATATGTTCATTTTTATCAGGCCATGCATAGGTAGACTAGATACCCAAATTGTTTTCTTACCTTTCTTTGTTCTGGTTAATTTAGAGCTGGGGGTGGCTCAGGCAAATATTGGATAGAATGACAGTAGGGATTTGCAGAATTCCAAGATTTCCCTTGGCCATCCCCCAGGTGCCAGTAGCAGCATGCCCTGTGGCAGTTTTCTTTATGGCGGTTTGGGCTTGACTGTGCAGGGCAGTGCTCTGTAGGATAGCTGGAGAGATGAACTGTGCAGACGATACACTTTTGCACAACTCGGAGAGTACGTCTCCACACTTACAAATTCTTACACAAGGAAAGAAAAAAGAAGGCATTGATCTCAAGGGAAGTAGCTGAACACAAACTGGAGCCATGTGATTTTCTGTTCAAACATCTATTTCCAACTCCTGTTCAAATGGCAGCTCATATCCAAGGAGCTCCCTATTACTCTGAGAAAAAATGAGGTCACATAGTAAGTGTTTACGAAATGTTACACCATTCCCTATATCTTCATTTGCACTACTCACTCAATAACTACGCCTTAGAGGTTAACTGATTTTTTTGCCTAAGTAGGAAGTTGAGTTTTCCACTCTCCTGCGTAACATCTGAATGATATCTTGGCTCTTCTAAATCACTAAACCAAAAAGCCCCGTTTAGAAATTTAAGACTAAAATGCGACCGCAAAGCATTCCAGGCATCTGTTCACCAAAAAACAAACAAACAAAAAACAAAGCAGACAAGAACCCCTCCCGGATGGTGCGGGAGGTGTGACTCAGACACGGAGGCGCCTGTGATGAACTGAAGAGAGCATCAGCCAGCCCTGAACGTCCTACAGCAGCGCCAACCTCGGCCTTGCCTCCTTCCCAGGAGCCCATTTCCAGGTCACTCTTCCACTTCCTGCTTTGATACTCCCAGCCTCCTTATAATCCCAGTCATCTAGTGACCTGTCTTTTTGACCTGAGCATTTGTAAACAAAGGGAAATACGTTGATGTAACATTCGCAACTTTATGCAGATCCATTTTTCTGATGAACTTCTTGATGAACTCTCTTTTTTTAAATATATACTTTTATTAATTTCAGAGAGGGAGGGACAGGGAGAGAGAGATAGTAACATTAATGATGAGAGAGAATCATTGATCACCTGCCTCCTGCACACCCCCTACTGGGAGTCAGGCCCGAAACCCGGAGATGTGCCCTGACCGGGAATCGAACCGTGACCTCCTGGTTCACAGGCCTATGCTCAACCACGGGGCCACGCCGACTGTGCTGGACTGCACTCTTGAGTGTAACGTTCTTCTCTGTCTCTCCTCCCTGCACTAAACCGCTCCGATTCCAGGGCCTGACCACGGTCCTCCCTGAGGAGCACCTCCATGGAGAGGGTCCCCTCACTGCTTTCTCCTCCTGGCTCTCTTTTGCTTTAACTTGAGACTCAGACCTAAAGGTGAAGGATGAAATGTGAGAAAAGACATGAGGCTGTTTTTACCAAATGCTGTCACAACAGAGTCCAACTCAGCAGGAGTGTCCTCTCCCTTTTTCTTAACGGCCGTGATGAGCGTGCTTTTTTCCGTAGCTCGCTGACACCAGTCTGAGGATTTCGCACCCATTTTGGGATAACGGCAACATATTTTAATGTTCATGTTACTGAAAACAACTGGTAAGCTCTTAAACATAGCATTGACCCTTCTGTGCAAATTAATGCACAGTAAAATTTATCATTCCAAGCTGAACAATAAAATGGAACAGAAGGCCAGGCAGGTCTTAGAAAAATCATTTGGCTCTGGTTGTATCATCACATGAGCAAAAATTTGAGATTTTGCAGTTTATTCCCCTAAGATCGCCCACTCATCTGCAACAGCCTTGGCAGCTGCCCTTCCACGCTGCCCTTCCTAACTCAGCTGTCAAGGGCCGACCTTGAAAGACGGGTTTTCAAAGCACCGGGCAGAGACACAACTCCCTTTCTCTTTGTGGAGTTACAGTGACGTGGAGCCCCGTTTCTTCCTTTGAAATCGCACCGTGTGCTACTATGTTGACTGAGCACTTATTTAATTTCTCTTGTTTTATTAATGCTAATAGAGTTTATGAGAAACATTGAATGTTCTTCAGTGGCCTTAAGCGTATGTAGTAGCTATAGCGTATATGTTCTAAACGTGCCTGTTTTAAGTAGGTCCTGCAAGTGATGGTCCGAGACAACATGATGCTTATTCCACAGCGTCAGTGAGGTTTCCAAGCCCACTTTCCACTCACTTTAGTGGGCCTAGACATTCAACGATTGAAACCTTTAAACGTTGAGAGTCACTGAAAGCAGCTATACAACTGGGACTCTGACCCAGGACTTCCACTTAAGAATGAGAAGCGCTGAGAACATAGTGTGACTTGGGGTGCCCTCGCCATATGCAAAGACAGATTACAATCAAATGGGGAGAAGCAGTCACTCAGTGGCACAATGATAAGATGTGGGAGAAGGTGGGTGTAGAGGGGTTTATACAGATGCTCAGATAAAATTCCTTGCACTCTTTGTCATTTGAAGGAAAGAAATACTGCTAGTTATGGTCACCTAATGGTGGTTAGAAAATAACAAAGTTTTAAAGTTCAGAGCAAACTTTCTCTAATTGGAGGAAGAGAAGGCAGGCAGGGGGGGATGGAGAAGAAAAACATCACTTCAGACAGACTTTGTACAGTTACTTAGCTGTCCCATTCAAAGCTGTGTTTTTTTTCTTCCTCGGTACAAACACATAATTCCCCACAGCATTCAGTCAGTATATCTGAGCCAGTAATCATAAAATATCTACTCCAAGAGTTTTATTATAAAACTTTAAAACATCCATAAAACCCATTCAAATATAAGGCCTCTCATTCTTAATTTAAGAAAGTAATGTGAAGAAGAAGAAAAAAGCAAAGAAATGGCAATGGTCTTATTTTAAGCCAAAAATTCATTTGATGAATTTATGTTATACTTCAGGAGCCCGGTTTTCTGTATTTTTCCTGTTTCGGAGGGGATGGGAGGAGGCGGGAAATGTTACATCTTGATGCTGTATCTTCACACGGGCATGTGAATTGAATGCAGTACCAGTTAGATGAGCATCGGAGGATCGTCTGTAAATTACCACAAAGTTGTTTAGTCAATTAACAGAAGTCGTTGGGGATTGTAAAGCTTGGTATAGCAACTTCACATTTAGGATAAAGTAGAATGAAATAAATAAAGCCCACATTTTCTTCTGTGTCTGGGCTCATAGAATGTACCGAGCGCCATCTGCTGGTAATTAGTTTTTCAAAACTATTTTCTTACCAAACTATTACTTAGTTGAAACCAAGAGTAGATAAATATGCATCAGTATAGAGAGAGCGTTGTGAAGAAAATCAAAGGGTATTGGTGTACTATAAGTATACCTCATTTCACATTAAAGTGTTTTATTATAATCCATTATATAATAATTTTGAGGTTTTTCTTAGGATAGAGATCCAGCAACATTTCCAATAAGAAGTGAGTCGAGTTTCCATGTTTTAGAATAGACCATGAAAGTTTTACGTATAGAAGTAGTAACTGTTAAAGTTTTCTGTTTTCACTCAAATCATAACATGAAAATATCTACCTGGTGCAACAACTTTTATAAAAATTAAAAAGTAAAACACCTCACCACCATATTGGTGTGTGTATTTGAAAGCATGTAATGAGGATGAAAGTTTACATCTTAATCACCTTTAAACGTTAAACTATAAGTTAAATTATGTTATAGTTTTTTTCTTAATTTTGTAAGACATTATAAATCAACATGCTTAAATACACTTACTCCATATCTTATTTGTTAATTAAAAAAAAAATCTCTGTGGACAAAGAATATCAAAGTCTTGACAAAAGCCTCAAAGGTATGGTGAGAAAGAAATACAGTACTTCTATTAAGAAGTACTTAATACAGGTTAGTGTCTTTGAAGATTTTTGTTTACTTAAAATCTATATCAGATTTTTGTTCTAATAGTTGGTATCTCTGAATTTCAAGGAATATAATAAAATCGTATGTGATTTTCTTCTGCAGTTCAGAGGCACAAAATTAGGCCCATTGTTCCTCATGAACTTTCTTCTCCAGACCAGGCACAGTGAGGAACAGAGGCATGAGTGTCCATGGAAGGCACTTATTCATCCTGTTGTACCTAATGGCAGATTGTAAAGTGCTCACGAGGAAGCACTTTTAAACACAAAATAAAAACATAAACATTACTTTATGGTAGAATAAGAAAACTGGAGAAGAATTGAAATCCCCAGAATTTGAACCTTAAGAGGAGTTGACCATTGTTCACCATAATATGTCGTCTGCCTCTGGTCTCCTCCAGTAGAATTACTGAATCTTACGGAAGGATAGCATGTTCTCCGAAAAAAGGAATAACCCGAAAAAAAAAACATCCTCAAGGCCAGTGGTCGCCAACCTTTCGGACCTCCCAGACCACCTGTGGTCTGCGGAACTCCGGTTGGCAACCGCTGCTCTAGGCAGCAAAGGGATATGAAAAAGAAAAAGTATAACATGAGGACATTTAATTTGTGTGTTTAATTTTGAGGTTTTTAAAAAAAGTAATGTATTTTGTGGAGAGAAAATTAGAGTAAGTATGCTTAAAAGTGAATAAACATTGAGGAACATTGGAATGATTTTGGCTGTTCAGAGAGAGGTTTCCAGAAAAACACAACACAGAGAATTTATTCCCTTTCCGTAGTTTCTTCCTTCTGTGGGAAGATCCGGTCAGCATCTAAGGGGCAGGGTTTCTTCTAAGAAGACATTTCTAACCATTTGAACCTACTGTTGTTGAAACCACCTTGTGGAAGGAGACTTGGGCAGAGTACCTCTAAGTGCTCAGGGGCACTGGAACCTGCGA
The DNA here is from genome assembly GCF_000147115.1 of Myotis lucifugus. NCBI lineage: Eukaryota > Metazoa > Chordata > Mammalia > Chiroptera > Vespertilionidae > Myotis > Myotis lucifugus. Next base: position 1,580,163 of record NW_005871162.1, on the reverse strand, counting down.
GCCCTCCGTCTGTGGTGGCAGATGACAAACGCAGGGTCTGCCGGACACTTGGCACTGCCACCCATGCATCCACGTGGCCCTGCAGGGGCCCGCCAGCCCTTCAACACCCCGCAGAGGAGTAGGAGTCTACCCTTTTAAGCTGACTCCCCGGAGAAGTGTAATGAGCCTCTTGGAATTAAATGGAAATAAGAAAAGCAAAACAAAGAAGTGTAATGGAAATGGACAAGCTGAGAAAGGAATAGAGAGGTTCATTTCCAGCCTGATGCTTGGGGGGCTTTCATCAAGATACTGCAATGGATATTATACAGAGCCGTGGAAGGAGGAAAGAAAGAAATTAAAAACAGCCCCTATGATGAACTCCTATAATTTATTCCTCTGCAGAGCAGTAGGCACAATGTTTCATTTTCGTTCCTCTCCACCTAATTTCTGATTATTCCCAGGCTGGGCAAGAATGAAAATTAAGCATACCCAACACACGAGTCATAATGAAAGTGCGGAATGCACGCAGATTATTCATAAGCTTTTGAGTTGTGTATTTTGGTGGAGACTTCCTCCCTTCTGCTCCTGATTGCTGATGAAGAATGGTGTTTTAATAGGCAGATGGTAAAGACAATTACAGTTAGGGGCTCAGCTGGGAGTTACATCAGTTTATTGCAAATTATTAGTTGATAAATGCTTTTGTTTACAAGCAGAGGCTTAAGCAGCTTTGTAATCAGTGTATCAGCTGCCAGGGGAATTTTGACAGATCGCCTTTGGGGTGTAATGTCACCTCTTGGCCAGTCGTTCAAAATCGTGATGGCCACAGTCAGATGGGCTGCCTCACGACCCCATGGTGAGCTCCTGCAGAGCGAGGACGCAGCGCTCAGCAGAGCACAGACCCCAGGATTGCTGGGAAGACTCAGCCATGAGCAGACCTCTTCCTGTTGAAATCCCATAAAACACTGTCTCTGTTTGCCTAAACCCAAGGTAGGCTGTCTGTTTCATGACTTCCAACACAGCTTTTCCCAGGCTGTTCTGAACATTTCATTCATGGGGCCAGGTACCCTGCATCCACACCGCAGCAGAAATCTGGAACTGACCACAGTGACTGTTGACTTCTTTTCCTGAAAAAGGACTTCATGGGCTTCTTAAAAGGAAGAGGAAATGTTCTCAGTAGGAGCCATTTTCTTAAAGGAAAAAATGAGTTCTGTGGGGAGCATACACGCCAGGAGCCAAAAGACCTGAGTGGGGAGCTATTTCAAGTCTGAGCCTGAAATGCCTCCTGTGATAGGAGGAGGGGAGTTCAGGCAACACCCTTGTTGAGCCAGGCTGGTGTGGATGCCCTGGTCTCTAAAATGGGAGGATAGTATTTCCTGTTTGTCACCCAGATCATTCCTTTAGATTAAGGAGGGTGTTCACGTTTCTTTGTTTCTGAGTTCCGCTCAGACCAATATTATCTGTTGGATTGATGCTAAATAATACAGCCTGTAATGTATGAAATGACAAATAATTCATAGATGATGTTGCCAAGCTCATTTCCAAAATACTTACTGAAAGAGGGTGCTGTCATTTAGTGTTTTCGCATTACAGCATTATCAGCATTTACTCGCTTTCTGCGTGGCCATAAAGACACCGTTTATAAGCCTGAGGATTCAGAGATGTCTCAAGGATTCACATGATTGATGCCTATAAACAAACTTTTACATTTCACGCTAATATAAGTTTTGTGGGCTTAATCAAAACAGAAATATTTAAATATATAATCATTCACAATAGCTCCTATAATGCTGTAATGGTCTTTTTTAAATATATTTTTATTGATTTCAGAGAGAGGGAGAGACATCAATGATGAGAGAGAATCATTGATCAGCTGCCTCCTGCACACCCCCCACTGGGTTTAAGCCCACAACCCGGCATGTGCCCTTGACCAGAATGGAACCCGGGACCCTTCAGTCTGCAGGCTGACACTCTATCCACCGAGCCAAACCAGCTAGGGCTACAGTGGTCATTTTTATTTGTACCTACTGACTGGTATTCAGTGTTCATTTTGGCAACACATTTTAAAAAAAGCCCTGGCCCGTGTGGCTAGGTTGGTTGAGTGTCATTCCATGCACCAAAAGGCCGCCCGTTGTATTCCTGGTCAGGGTGCATGCCCGAGTTGCAGGCTCGATCCCCAATAGGGGGCATGCATCGATTTTCTCTCTCACGTGGATATTTCCCTCCCGCTCCCTTCCTCTCTCTTTAAAATAAATAAAAATGTATTTCCTGGTTTTCAAGGAAAACTTATCGAGCTAATAAAGAACTAACTCCTAAAGTCAAATGCCAGGTTTCATAGCTGGAATTATATACCCCATATCCTCTGAAATAATGACATAATACATGATGATCTTTGGAGATATGAATCCAGCTGATAAATTTTAAATCATGTGTAATATATATGTAAAAGAATTTTCTTCTGTTAGTCTCAGAAATATGGTTAAGTGTGTCTATTCATTTATCTCCCTGACTCCTGTTGTTTCTATTTCAGATTCTAAATTAAGAACCTCGAATCATCAGAATAGAATACACTTTATTCAAACTGACACATGGTTTAGTAAAGTTTGTAATTTGAATGTTGGGTTAACATAAGCTTAGTTAAAAAACCATTTGGGAGAAAACCAGAGTGTCGTTTTTATCCTCACTCCAACTATCAACACACAATATTCAGTTCCCAATTTTCCAGTTCTTAGGCAATTAAATGTTCTATTCACATCAGAGGAAAGGATGCTTACAGAAAAGCTGAAGAATGAAAGCCTTGATATCTTAAATAGTAAATCATGTTTTAACATAAAGAGCATAAAAAGTTGTTTTTCAATTTCTATAATCAAGTTAATGAAGGATAAATGGTGCATTTGCCAAGGAGTGTTGCTATGTGTCCATCTCTCTTGATTGGAAAAGGCAAAGAAGAATTAAAAAAAAAAGAAGTCTGTCCTCTCCTTTGGCCCAAATACCAAAGGGACCCTCCTGAGTTGCTGGCCAACTCTGAATTTTTCCTCCCTCTCCCAGGAACTGCTAGGATGCGCTATAAAAAGATGTCAGGAGCGCCAGCCTGGGAAAGTTGAATGCCCCCAAATGCCCTGCATTGCCTATAAGTACAAATGAAAAATGTTAAAGATAATTTAAAAACAGGAAAGACCTTTTGCAAAATGCTTTTGATTTATTGCTGGGTATTGTGCAGATCTTTATCAATTATTCTCACTCCATTTTATTCAAAAATATTGTAAACTGTGAGTTGGCATGTTGCTGCATATGGGGAAAAAGGCATTAATCAACTCTAAATAAACAAGTGCAAGATCTATCTAACAACTATGAAGTAGTTAATACGTTTTTGAGCAATTCTGTTCTAGAAAAGAGGTCTAAAAGAGTAGTGCTTAATTATCTGGACTCCTCTGTGCTGGGCTCCCTTTTGATTGTATTAATGAAGCAGCTGGTCCATTGTTTCCCTTTAATTCCTCTATTGTTTTAAGAATATGTCACAGCTCTTTATTCTTTTATCAGGTGCTGTGCAGGAGGAGCCACACAATACCTCATATTCCTACTGTATTTGCCAATGCACAAAGAAACCTCCACGGCAGTTTTCAAAGAAGGGGCACACATAATTTATAAGTTCTCTTCCTTGCACTACTCCACTGTCAAGAATTTCAACAGTATTGAATTTGAATTCATTATAAAATTTGGATTAAACAAGGTGGCCACGTATAGATATACGTACGGTGTTCATGTCAAAACCCTGGGATCTGGGCAGTAACACGTGTGATGTTGAAATAGGGCATTGAGTTCGCTTTTAGGGAATTATTCTGACCAATCGCTTCCCAGTTATGGAAAGGTTACATTTCACAGGCAGGCATCCTGTTGTATTTTTCACATTTTTTTAGTAAAAGTTAAAACAAAGAAATGACCAAATAAGCAAGTAGGCTTGTTTCCTCCACCTCCAGAAACATAATGTTCTTGACAGTAAGTGTGTGTGTCTGTGTGTGTGTGTGTGTGTGAGTTAAACAGCCCATTTATCCTCCGAGAATGACTTTAATTTACTTATGTACCTAAGATGTATATGACTTCCTTGATAGGCAACTATGCTATCTTTATCAGCTAAACTCTGATCATCAGCTGACTATCTTCTTAGTGTACAGCTTAACCAATATAGTATGTAACATAACATTTTTCTGCCAGGGTAATTTTAAAATTCTGGTTCATTTCCAAATATCCACAAAATCTACAAAAAATCACCTATGATAAAATCATCTTGAAGCTCTGACTCACATAGACATTCCTTTTTTACACAAGTGGGGGTTTTTTTCTTTGTTTTTTTTCTTTTTCCTTTTCAAACCTCTGTATTTAGGAAGTGTCTTATTGATTCCGCTCCCTCCCCACCCTGCCTAGAGTTCCCAGTCTAATAAAGAGAAACCTTAATGACTAATGCTACACAGTAAAAGTTACTAAGTTCAACTTTTAGAAAAGCCCTTAGCATAAATGATGTTGCAAGCTCCTATGTCCTTTTTGTATTGCTAGGTGAGTGTCTGTGGGTTTTGTTTTATGTTTAGCTTAAAATGAAGTTTCAAACTGGTATCCCTATCTATGTGCTTGAGGCTCCTTCTCCTATGGAGGTAGTGTGGGGCAAAATCTAAATGTGATTTAATTGGTTCAATTTGCTGCATATTTTTTGCTAAACTTAGGTTCGTGTCTTGATAAGCTCAGACGTAGTTTAGCTCGAGGTTTACAGCTTCATGTTGCTTGTATTGCCTTATTTTTACAAAGCAAGCGTCTATCAATCACACAGATAAATTAGAAAGAAGCATGTATAGACATAACACATGGGAAAGATTTTTCAGCGTGCTATGTAATTTATTAACCTGATTTTTACCATTGTAAGAAGCCGCGAATTGCAGATAGCATGGGCGAAGTTAAATGCTTTTATACTGGATACATTTTGCTTATACAGAACTCTATAGGTATGGTCGAACAATATAATTGAAGCTTTGTCAGCTCTGTAACCTAGCAACAGATAATTCTGTTAGGTTACTGAATTGCTCCTGGTTGACAAGTAGGGAGTATTTTTGTGTTTATCATGTTTGCTAATGATGGGATCCTTTCCAAAAGGCTTGTCTTAATCTTAATTAGAGTTTATCAGCAGAGGTCTGCATGACATTGTGCAGACACTGATTTCATAAATAATAAAAAGTGCAAGTGAAAAATTTGGCAGGATGGGGAGATACTGAAGGCCACTGCTTCTAGAAAGAGGGGTGCGAATTTCCAAAATGTAATTGAGTTTGAACTGTGACTTTATTCTTTATTATGGAAACTTGTAGTTCACTTCACTGCAGTTTTGACAGCAATTATGAGGAAAATTTATAAGCCTCCTGTTAGGAACCGTATCGCATTGTATAAGAACTTTGATCATAAACATGACTTAGACCAGCAAGTACATGGTTTTTCAAGAACGTCAAGGTCTTCGTCATTATTACTCGCTGTGGTACCTTGAATGTATCTGTCCTTTATTTGCGACGGGAGTGGTGTGTGGCTGTGGGGACTGGGGAGAGTGGCTGTGTCTGCAGCGTGAGAGGCAGACAAAGAGAGACTCCTAAAATAACCTTTATGTTTGGAGAAAGCCGGGGAGGTATCAGATAGCTGCTTCAGTGCCCGATGTCATTTGATAAAGACTCCATGCCCATGCAGTAGGCATGGGATTTTATTGCTCTGGTTTGCACAGTAAGATCTTTTACAGCTTAGGGGGATGAAGTATTATTGATTATTAATTCCATACCTTCAAAATAATAAAGAATTAGACATTGTAAAACCGAATATCATTCCCATTTTACTAAATTCCTCACTGGCTTATTTAATCCCTTGAAAGATGATGCTAAGACATGACATCATTCCTCTTTCTGGCTCTCTTCACCTTTTCACTCATCATTCCCATAATCTTCAACCATTAGTGGCCAGGGGAAATTCAAAGCTATTTTCAATGTCATTTTCTGAGTATCAAAACGGACATCCCTCTGCTGGGTTGTTTGAATACATCTATGAAATAGTTGATTATCAAGAGACTTTTTGTTCATAGAGCCTCACTCTTTCTATCCTATACAAACTGCAGGTGGTGTACACTCATGCCAGTGATCCCTAACCCTAGAGGACATTAAGCCCTCTGGGCAGCTTCTAAAAAATAATGAAGCCCAAACTTCACTCCTGGGGATTTTGATTTGATTGATCTGGGGTGGGACCGGGAAATCAGTGTTGATTAAGAGCAGTCAAGATTGCCAGTGATTAAGTAGAATTTTTATGCCCTTTTCATGTCCAGCTGAACTTGCAATTTAAATAGGAAATTGGGCAAATGCTGCATTTATATTTAATATTATCAAATGATTTTAATACGTGTGAAGTGTTTAGACTAGTACTTGGCACATATTAAGGGCTTTCTAAGTGTTAGCTATTATAATTGTTTATTCGTCGTGTTAGAAGTTCCTTCCACATCACAAATATAGACATGATTCTCTGGATTATAACTATGCAGTTGAAGCTATATCTCATAGCTCAGTAACCTTCTTGACACTGTTTCATAAAGTGAACCATCTTATTTCTGATTCAGAGAGAAAACTGTGCTAATAACTGAGTAATCAATATGAGAAATCAATATAAGGTGTAATGTAGTTAGTGAACATCAGATGGCGCTGTGACTTGGGGCACCTGGTTTTTCATCCAGAATCTAGAGCCAAACTGCCTCATTCTAACCCCATCTCCTTTTATCTTCCTCCAATTTCCCTCTAGCTGGGTGACCTTGAATAATTCACATTTCCAGCCCCGTGATCTCATAATAATGTGTGATTATTACTATTATTAGTATGTTGTTTGTAGAGGCATTAAAAATTGCTTACAACTTGATGATAATAATCTAGAGGTTATCTAGCCTAAGGCTGTCATGTCACATGATGTAGGTAAAGCTAGTCTTCCAGATTACACAGTAACAAATAATCAAGACTAGGACTAAAGTTTCATACTCTCCAGTCAAATGCTCCTTCTAGTTCATCCTTGGACTGAGGACAAATAAATTTTTTGTTTGTTTTTTGTGGGTTTGTTTGTGTGTGTTTTTTGACAAATAAATTTTTAGTGATTTTGGTTGCCAGCTATGCTTCATAATTATCATGTTGTCTTTTAAACCAAAATCATTTGCTCTGGAATGAGAGCAATTAAACATATGACATTGCCATATGTGCACCCAACACCTTTACATAATTCTAATTGTGTTTATATCAACACATCATGAGTGTAGATTAGTACATTGAAAATCCTGGGTATAAATCAAGGGCATTAAGCGTACTACTCATACAAAAGCTACAGAAAATGTTGTTTAGGTTTATCAGGTTTCATATCCATAGAGAATTGACAGGAACTGGCACTCAGAACACAAGCAGAAACCCAAATCAACAGAGTAACCAGGAACTCACAATTTTCAGGTCCAAAATGTATTCAAATGAAAATGGTCAATGTGGCCAAATAAAGTAAACTCCATCTCAACAGCAATTTCATCCCACAAGGGACTGAGCTTTCAAGTCCTTTGATAAGTAGCTTTACTAGGAAAACTGGGAGGGGAGAGACCTTGCTCTTGTTTTGTTTTGAACCATCTCATATGAAAAACTTTTTATAAAAGCTATATTCCCCTCCTTAGCTATGGCAATAGTCTGGGTTCACAGTGGACGCTTTTTAGTGAATAAATGTTACTCCCATTTTTCCCCAGTGTCTTTATTGTGGTAAAATATATATATGACAACATTTTCTATTTTAATTATTTTTAAGTATACCGTTCACTGGCATTAAGTACATTAACATTGTTGTGCAAACATGACCACCAGCCATCACCAGAATTCTTTTCATCTTGCCGAACTGAAACTCTGCACCCATTAAGCAGTAACTCTCCATTTACTTTCTGTCTCTTTGATTTTGAATACTCTAAGTATAAGGGGGGAAATATAGTATTTGTCCTTTTGGGACTGGCTTATTTCACTTAGCATAATATCCCCGAGGCTCATCTATTTTGTAGCATTGTCAGACTTTCCTTCCTTTTTAAAGCTGAATAATATTCCATTGTATGAATATGCCACATTTTGCTTATTTATGCTTCTGTCAATGGACACTTGGGTTGCTTCCATGTTTGAACAATTTTCAGTACTCTAGCTCTGAACATGGGTGTGCAAATAAATATCTCTGAAACCCTGCTTTTAATCCTTCTGGGTCATTAGGTAATTCTATTTATAAGTTTTTGAGGGAATGACACACTGGTTGTACCATTTTACCTTCATCAGCTGTGCTCAGGCTTCCAGTTTCTCACATCCTTGCCAATACTTGTTATTTTCTGGGTTTGGTTTGGTTTGATAGTGGTGCTCTCATTTTAAAGCCAAATATAATATCTTGTGATTTGTTTCCATTAACATGAGGTCAGTCAGTGAAGATACCAAAATAGCTACCTATCAATATGATTTTTCTTGCACTCAGATTGCTTCTTAGTCAAGATGAATACTACTGCCTTCCATTCAACTGTAAGTTAGAGTTGGCCATATTTCCCCTCGCTCTAAAAGCAGTAGGGTAGGAAACGGGTTGCCCTGCCTCTTCAGCTCCAAGTTAATTGCTAGAAACTGTTTCTAACTAGTCAAGATACAGATTGTGAGTTACAAATGGATGTAGACTTCATCCTTTTTTTCTGAAATGAGTTAGCGCTTACCAGTATAACATAGATGCATTTGCTCATTGAATTCATAGGTTTCTCTTTTCTCTCCAGTAAGATTTCTTGGATTCAGCAGGGCAGTGAGAAATGAGAATAATAGCCCCAATCAGACCAAACCAAAAGGATAATGGTTAACAATTATACAGCACTTAATACATGCCAGGTGCTGTTCTTAAGCTTTCATATATATTAATTAGCTTATTTAATCCTCATAATAACACCGTGAGTTCAGTACTATTATCATCAGCCCCATTTTCAAGGGTGAGGACACTGATAGGCAGGATGCTAAGGGGACAAGTTCAAAGTCACATAGTAAGTGGCAGAGCCAAGATCTGCCCCTCGGCCATCTGGTCCCGTTGCCCATACTTCTTCCGGATAGGCTTCTATCCCTCACTGGCATTCACACTTAGAATATTTTATTTTAATCACTAACTGACACTGAGGGGCAATACTTGGGACATCTCACACTATAAATAACTCCATCAAGTCCTATACATTCACCATCTAAAAAACTCAGCCACATAGTTTCAAAGAGCCAGCCCATGATCTTTTGGGTGTCATTCTCTTGGTTCCCTCTAACTTTTCCAAATATATGCTCTCTCTATCTTTAAATGACTCCGTGTCCTCTACCCCCATCTTTAATGTTGAGATTCCCCAAGTTTCAATCTTTTGTCCTTTTCACACTGTACTCCTCCTGAGTTACCACAATAATGTCAAAAGCATCGCTGTCATTTAGAATGTGCCCATGGCTTCTAAAACAAGAGTTTTCTCCATCCTTATGTCTCCTCCATGTTCCAACTGCCTCCTAAATGCATTCACCCCAAAGTCTCTCACATACCTCAGATGCTACATTGTCAATGCAGAATTTGGTATATCCATGCATGCACATACATATACATGCGTACGACACACATGCACATGCAGACTTGGGCTTTGGAGCTGGACACACAAGAGTCTAAGTCATGATTCTGGCACTGACCACGCCTGTGTCTTTGGGCAAGTTAATTAACCTCTCCAAGCTTCAGTTTTCTCAACTCTAAAGTGAGGAAAATGTCACCTAACTTCATCGAGTAATTGACACGGTCAAAATAGAAGTACATAAACCACGAAGCCTATCTGGCCCGAAGTGGTACCCATTGCCTCCTGGTTGTCTTAATATACCAGCTTTACTGCCTCATTCATGGCATCACCATCATCTGGTTTCCCAAACCAGAAACCTTTGTGTCATTTTCAGCAGCTTCTTTTCTTTCTACTCATCTCACAAAATCACCCCATTCCTCTCAGTCCTGCTCTCGGGTGTGGCTCTTTTCTCCCTCACAAGTTACACTTCTCACAACTGCACCCGTGCCATAGCCTCCAGATGCCCCTGATGGTAACATTTCCTTCAGTTCACTCTCACTACCCTGAGATCTTTTTCTTTAAGAAGCCCATGTCAGGAATTTGTTCATTCAGTCACTCGAATAAAAATATACCATCTCCCTCACCAGGAGCTGGACGCCAGTGTTTTATGTTACATTCAAAGCTGTCTCATCTTGCTCTACACTCTTTTCGTGGGAGGAAGCCCTGATTTGTAATGTTTGCCAGGTCCAGTGGCAAATGCTACAGCTCTCGCCAGGGCCGATTTCAAGTTACCAGTGTGATAGCAGCCACCAGCACACAGAATCCCTGACAATTGAACATTCTGCTCTGTGATTCGGAACAGGCTGGCTCAAGCACACCAATGCCCGTAAACCCCCTTTTCTCCCTCAGACCCTGAGCTCTGGGTGTGCTGGCCTTCGAGCCATCATCGGGACCATCAGCTCTTCCACAACCCTGCACTTGCACGCGTGCGTCTCTTTCTGCCAGTAATGGTGGACCTGTACACAATCTTCTGCCATTTTACCTCTGTTCTGCATGAGGCCATCAAAAACTCACCTGGGATGGTTTACCTGACTCCCCCAAGAAGTGTCACTTTTTCACCATTCTTCCATTTTCCTCAGCATGAAGTGACAACACCCATTGCATGGTATTGTAGTATTGTACTCTGCTTATTTGTGTGCATTCTAATTGGATAGCTGTGTGTGAAGCCCTAGCACCCAGCTGGCACACAGCAAAGAGTTCAATGAATAGCTGATGAATGAACGATTTGAAAGATTCACTCCTAAGACAGCTGACTTCCTCATCAAGTCTACACAGTACATTTTAATTCTAATTCCACCTCTAAAAAGACATGCTCTGACCAAACCATAAAAGGAGATAGAGCGACAAAGACACCGAATGTGAAATATTAGCGGGGGTGTCTGAGACCACAGGTGTGCACTACCCCTGTGAGGTTGTTTATTAACACAGAAAACTCATGTTTTCCTTAACTTTTCCTTGACTTCATATTTTTACTTTATTTATTTATTTATTGGAGCCTTTTGGGTCTAAATTGGAGCTCAAGTATTGAATCATCCTTGTACATAGCCCATAGCCCATGATCAAGATTAGCTGTGAGTGGTACCTTCTGTAAAAATCTCCATTTCTGGGCAACTGAGTTCAAAATGTTCTTTTTGTGAAAAGTAGCCATAACTGGATTTACCAACGATGTAAAGATACTAATAGTAAATTATTACTAATAATAATGTAAGTCATTCCACGCATCACTGAAATCCAATGACTCAGAAAGACCAAGCTGTGAAAGAAACTGGAATGGGAGTGGGTGGCTCCGTCCCCCCCGCCCCAACCTCTATTACACACATTCACTTAATAAACTGTGTCTCCCAGGAAACAAAAGGTGCAAGTGATCACATTCGTCACCAGCTGTAAAGAGTTTGGATCTTTTATGTACATCAGAGAAGGCACAGCCTTGGCCGATGACAGAAGCCATCCACGGAAGCGTCACCAGCAGAAATACACCACTTAGCACATGGGAGGCTCGCTCGTTGAGTCCACCATGATGCCACTTCACTTCCCTAATTGTAAATAAATAAATCAGGGCCAAAGCAAATCTGTTCTCTCT
>NW_005871162.1:1352072-1568309 GCF_000147115.1 Myotis lucifugus | reverse complement strand
TGTGGAAAGAGCCACACTCAAGGGCCCAAAAGAGCTGCATGTGGCTCGAAGAGCTGCATGTGGCTCGCCACTGTGTTAGAGTCAAAGTGAAGTTAGAGTCAAAGTGAAATATCTAGTCTTTTAGGATGTTTCTAGTCTTTTAGGATGTTTGTGTCTCACTTTGAAACTTGCACACTCATGTGAAGTTTCTTCACGAAATCTATTGTCACAGAAGGTGTTTTGTTCCTTTACCTTTAACACTTCATCAGCTGGTTTAATTACTTGTCCAAGCTTCCTGTAAAACAATGTCCCCCTCCTTCTGTGCAACTCTGCCATATCATATGCTGTTGTTATCTTTCCCACCAGATTTTTGCCACAGTTGTTTAAAAACTATAATCTTTTTGAGGGTGGGGAAAAAATGAAGTGCAGTTGAAGAGACAGTAATGCCGAGAGATAAACAGAGCAATATTACTTATCAGAATGGGTACGATTTTTGCCTGCTAATGAGTACAATATATAGCCTTGCAATATATACACAAGGGAAAAAAATAGCTTTATAACATATCAAGTATGCCATGTTATTCCAGCCATAACTGTATAGGATACGTATCTAGGCCTGAGAGTGTAGATAACAAAATATAAGTGCTTTGCCTGTCTAAACATGTTAAATAAATGAGCATTTGCTATCGCATTCCAATACATTAGAGGATGGACTTGCATAGTTAATTTTCTTTTTAATGCACCACACGTGATCATTTGAAGCACAGAGCCAGAGTATATCTCAGTGTTTGAAGAAAGAGTTCTTTTCATTTAAACAAATCTTTATTTAAATAAGCCTTTTTGAAAAGGATCTTTGGCCTATCTTCTTTTCAGGAAGTTCAATCAGGGTAAATGGAGATAAAGAAGCCACATTATAAGGAACATTATATAAGTAAAAATCACTCAGCCATAAAAAAAATGCCAACAGACATAAAGGGTGTAAAACTAACGGAATTTTGTCTTCACTTTCTAGATTTTAGGAGCTTTTATTTACTTGTTTTGTAGTTTGGGATCATCTGGTGTTGTATAATAAAGTATTTCGGGAAGAGAGTGTGTGAGGGGGGCGGGAAGAAATAACTTCTTACATCCATAAGGTACAGAAAGAGTAACTTCAGAAACTCACCTGAGGAAATGTTTGCGGTTGATTCCTACCATGCTTGTTCTTAGGCGGGGTACCATGTCACGATTAAGGCAAGCCCAGAAGGCAGAGTTGACAAAACTCTCTAGAGATTATGTCTAGACTTGTTTCTTAGTCTTCTCTTACTATTGACCACTGACCAGTTCATTGAATGCAAGGAGTACCATTTTTCACATGGTAGGGAAGAGGAGTTCAGCTGTTGTCTTGGTCAAACACTACCCCCCTCCCCCACCTCAGTTGAAACTGTTGTGAAAAACATGAGAAGGTGCTTTTGACATCAATCTAATGACAGCAGGATGGAGCATTCTATGTCAATTCTATCTTCCTCTTCTTTTTTCCTACTTAACAGGGGGTCAGCTTTGGTGCACAACAACGAAGGCCATCTCTGAGGGTGAAGAGCTAATTGCCTTTGTGGTGGATTTTGACTCAAGGCTCCAAGCTGCCAGTCAGATGACTCTTACAGAAGGGATGTACCCGGCCCGCCTGCTGGACTCAATTCAGCTGCTTCCTCAGCAAGCGGCCATGGCTTCTATTCTGCCTACAGCTATTGTCAATAGTAAGTGCTGAGTGCAATAGCCCAGTGCAGTTGCTTTGTAGTGGTGATGGTATTTATGGGGAGAAAAAAAATGTCTACTGACAGGCATCCAGGGACAGACTCTACGTTTCAGTTAATCTTCTCTCTAACTCTGTGTGTGTTTGCTTCTCATGTGAGTATAAAAAAAATACTTTAATTCATTCATTTCAGGTTGGATTCCTGAATGTCACACACAAAAAGCTGACATTCTAAACCAGTTAAACAACATTCAAGGCTATATGTAGCTGTGAGAAGTCCAACAGCTTTCTTGATGCTTTTATAGTAGAATGCTTGTGGTATTCTTTAAAGGCAATAGAGTTAAAAACTTAAAGGAAAAGAATGCAATTCACATTTTGATCAGATAGCCCAGTTATTGTGCCTCAGTGGTTGAAGAGGTCCCCTGTTCTACCCTGGGTCAAGGCACATGCGTTGTGGGCTCTATCCCCACTAGGGGGCATGCAGGAAGCAACTGATTAATGGTTCTCTCATTGATGTTTCTCTTTATCCCTCTCCCTTCCTCTCTCTCTAAAATTATATATATATATTTTTTTAATTTTTGATTAGATATACTAATGAAGAGGAAGTTTAGCCTGGATAGATCAAGACATCAGCTAATACAAAAAAAAATACATATAAGTTTAGAATGCTTTATATGGAGAATTTTTAAATATGCCCTGGCAAATATCCTTTTATATTTGTTAAAATGACTATTGAACTTAGGTTGTATTTCTTGAACACGCAAAGTGACACTGTATGTAACAGAAAATCAATGACCTAGGAGTCTGAAGACCTGAGCTATACGCTCAGCTCTGCTTTTATCTAGTTCTGTGAGAAAACATGAGTAGCAGTTACATCTGAAGAGGAGAATAGATTCTAAAGCTAGTAGGTAAGTAAAATATTACATTTAGTCAAAAATGTCCTTGAAAATCCCTGAGACTCTGAATGATGCAGAATGGAAACCTAGAGACTGCAATGTTGTCTTGATATGAATATATATTTACATATATTTACATATATAGATTCAGCAATAATTATATTCTTGCTGTAACAGCATCCTGTAGAATAAATACATTTTCTTTCAAGTATATGTGAGATTAGTCTGCATCCAACAAGTGGATCCAGAGGACCCAAACCAAGCTATGATTTTTGGATTTCCTTAATATAAATGTAGTTATTTTCTTTAATGAACCTTTTCTTTGATTCAGATAGTGAGGAACGTGAAATAACAGAGGCCCAACTTGAATTTGAGGCAAAAAGGTTTGTTCCCAGGGACACTAGGGGTACCTCATATGATTGTGAAACTCCAACGTGTGAATGTTAATTGTAATCATATTTAAGATTATACTTGGTTTGCTTTCTGTAGCAAGGTAACTATTAATCCCAAATAAATCAGCATAGATGCATACCGCCTTCATTCTCATTCTGAAATAAGCTAATCAGTTAAACTCATCCTGCTTAAATGGACCCTTTATTAAACAATGTGGCCCTCTGAATAGTGTAAATGCAACTAACTTGGTGAGAGAGGCTACATAATAGACAGCGGTAGCATATGATTTTGTATATGATCCTAATTTGAAATTCTATATTGCACTTGCTGTCCTTACTTTTCATTCACTAGAATTTGATCCTTAGTTTTCTCCTCATCTCCTCAACACCATCGCCTTCCCTAACATGGGTTTCACCAACTATACAATTTTCAAATCACAAGTCAGCTCTTTCTGCCAAGTTTTAGACCTCTGTTGCAATCTCTCCCACGTTCCTCTGTATTTTTTATAGGAATTTAAAACCCTATATATATAATGTGACCATGTATCCTAGGGTTCCTGGATTAGCTCCTAAATGGGTAGCAGCTAATGCGTCCCTGTGTTTTTGTCTACAGAGGATATATTCCCTTGCAAGTCCTGTGGCATCTGGTATCGGAGTGAGCGGAACCTGCAAGCCCATTTGATGTACTATTGCAGTGGGAGGCAACGGGAAGCTGCTCCAGTGTCAGAAGAAAGCGAAGACAGCGCTGCTCAGACTTCCAGCCTGTGTCCCTTCCCACAATGCACCAAGACTTTCTCAAATGCCCGAGCTCTAGAAATGCACCTGAATTCACACAGTGGTAAGTGCCTCCCATGTTTCCTCTTTTGCTCCAGGAGACTCCATTCTTTACATACATACATGCATACATCTATGCAGGGGTCCTCAAACTATGGCCCGCAGGCCACATGCAAATATAAATATTGTATTTGTTCCCGTTTTGTTTTTTTACTTCAAAATAAGATATGTGCAGTGTGCATAGGAATTTGTTCATAGTTGTTTTTTTTTAAACTATAGTCCGGCCCTCCAACGGTCTGAGGGACAGTGAACTGGCCCCCTGTTTAAAAAGTTTGAGGACCCCTGATCTATAGTCTAACTATATCTACAAATAAGATTAAAATCTAACTGGTTGGATCAGCTAGCTGGGTATGTCTCTTATTTTCTACTCAAAGGACTTGGGTCTGAATTCTTTTCTAACAGCTACTGTCCTCAGATTGCAGGCCAAATCATTCTTTCTTTCTTTCCTTTTTTTTTTTTAACTGAAGTAAAATAGCATCATTTTAGAAACTCTCAATACCCTTTGTACATTGTCATTAATATTCATTGATTTCAGTGTCAAGTGATCTTTGCAAACTGACCATATTGTTATCCACATGGCAGGAAAAAAATAGGTATATAAAAAGAAGTATTTGCTGAATTGGAATAAAGCTGTCATTTTGATAGGTCCAATTAAAATCACACTTGAGAAAAATTAACTTTTAAATATGGATCTATAAAATGCTCTTGACTTCCAGAGTGCACATCATAACAGCTTAGTTGATTTTCTGACATAAAATCACTTTTAGTCCTGTTTTTAAATTCCTTAAGAAAAATTAGGCTGAAAAACAAATAAGTTTTTTTGTTTTAAGCCCACTCTTAACAGCAAGGTGGCAACCATTCCCATTTATTTTGGAATTGTATGCCCAGTTGTTGTTAGTGTCATCACATAGTATTCAAATTTTCCTATTTTTTTTTATTTGAAGCTAATTGAATTATATTAATTTTAGATATCTCTAGGAACATTCTTGAGTAGGGCAAAACAAGCTCTGGGAATCACAGTTCTTCAGCATCTATAATACAAAACTTGTAGGCTGTTTCTGGGTGACTTTCTTCAGTGTTTTTGCTGCGGGTGAATAAATAAAAAACTGAAGTTGGTGCTGAGTTGTAAACAAACTAGCTCCAACCCCCAATGTTCTAGTACAGCACAAGCTTTTGTCTTTGAACCTATAGAAATCCTCAGTTTCCTTTCTACTCATTCTCTTCCCTTCCCCTACAAATGAGCTGTCTTCATGTAGGTGATAAAGCAGGGGAAGTAGAAACAGGTTGGTGGTCTCAGATGGTAAGTCACGTACGAAACAAAAACAGGGGGATCTTTTCAGCTGGATAGAAGAACAAGTATTGGATTACTTAAGGAGAAAGAGAGACAGGGATAAGAAATTCCTTTTTATAGGTATAGGACCAGGTTTCTCTGCCATGTTTTCACCTTATAAATATAAAAGGCAATTCTCACTTTAGTCTAGAGTACAGAGAGAATGAGCCAAGCCTGATTTAACCACAAACCAACAAATGGGGACTAGAGTTAACCTTAGTGAGAAAAAGTGTCTGGATCTCAATTTCAATGCATCCGGGGAAAGGGATCCCCCACTCCACCACGGAGCTATTATCTAGAAACCAACTGGGTGTCCTGCAATTCAACTAAATTCTGACACTATCTACCCAGAGATAGCATCTGATCCCACAGGTTAAGGACTCAAGACAACCACCCCAGTTCAGGTGTTAATCGCAAGTCCAGATTGTTACCTGTGCATCTGACCAACTGGTGGCTATAAATCAGAGATTGCCAAGACCCCTTCCTTGGGTTTGAATAATTTATTAGAGTGGCTCATGAAACTCAGAAAACCCATTTATTCACTAGATGACCAATTTATTATGAAAGGAAATAACTCTGGGACAGACAGATGGAAGAGATGCATAGGACAAGGTATGGGAAAAGGATGAGGAGCATCCATGCCTCCTCAGAGTATGCCATTCTCCCCTAATCTACATGTTCACCAACCCTGAAGCTCTTTGAACCCAATCCTTTTAGTTTTTTATGGAGGTTTCATTACATAGACATTAAATCATTGGCCATTGGCTGTTGAACTTATTCTCCAATCCCTCAACCCCCTCCCAGGAGGTTGCGGGTGGGGGAAGACTGAAAGTTTCAATCCTTTAATCATGGATTTCCTTACCCTGCCTCCTCTCCTCCCCTATCTCCCCCCCCCCCCCCTTTCCCCAACAAGCCTCCAATCCTTAGGTTACCTAGGGGCTTTCCAAAGGTCACTTCATTAGCATAACAAAGATGCCTTTATCATCTTATCACAGGAAATTTTAAGGATTTTAGGAGCTGTGAGCCAGGACCCCTGTACAAAGGCCAAATATATATAAGAAATAAGTTAATAGCACAAATTGTTTCTGGTGAAAATGGGTTCTTGCAGTGTCACAAGAAAGAAATTTCAAAGGGCACATGCTTGGGAGAAGTTTAAACAGAGTGGCAAGATTTAATGAGGTGAAGGGAAATGCTATGCCCTAGGGGGATATAGAGGGCGGGCAGGTTCTAGCAGCAACTGCTCCGAGATGCTTGATAATCCTCCTTATAGTCTTCATTTTTGGAAGGATCAGGATTGCTTGGAAACTGTCCAATCTACTTCCTGAGTTTTTCTTGGACTTGTGCTGCCCCCTCCCACCCCAACCAATCCCTTCCCTGGACCATCTGGGGTTCTGTGCCCTTATCCAGTCTGATTCTTTTCCCAGCTAGGCTCTGTCACCATTTTGGCTCCTACTGTGCATGTCCCAAAGTTTTGCTGCCTCATCTGGTTTCTGCTGCCCATGCACTTACCTCCCCTGTGCCATCTTGGTTTCTACTGCACATGTGCCTAGCAAAGGAATTTCCCCTGCTGGTTATTTTTTTAAGTAGGTTTATATTGATTTCAGAGAGAGAAAGGGAGAGGGAGAGAGAGAAACATCAATGATGAGAGAGAATCATTGATCCACTGCCTCCTGCATGCCCCCTACCGGGGATGAGCCTGCAACCTGGGCATGTGCCCCAATCGGAATCTAACTGTGACCTCCTGGTTCATGGGTCAAAGCTCAACCACTGAGCCACTTCGGCCGGACTCCACTGTTGTTCTTATCCCTTCCTCGGTAATCCTGGCTAATGACCGGTGACCAGTTCTTCCTGCCCACAACTCTGGAGGATGCAGTAGTCCCCTGAGGAGCCTGTGAATGCAGTAGCTTCCTAGTGAATGAGGCTCAATGTCAGATTCAGCTCCCTAGTAGATTAGGTTTAATATCGGATTCAGCTCCCTAGTTTATTAGGCTTAAGGTCTGATTCCCTTTGCTTCCTTCCTTTATTAATAACTAGCTAACTACTTACACTAACACCATGAGATTCTGAAAGGTTTCAATTCTTTGCTGTTGTATTGAAGACATTAGGCCATTGCAATGGTTCCTATCATTACAAAACCAACGCATGAGTTCTCAGTATTCTTATTTTGTGTGTCTCTCCAGGAGTGAAAATGGAAGAATTCCTCCCCCCTGGTGCGAGTCTGAAATGCACCGTCTGTAGCTACAATGCTGATTCTGTGATCAACTTTCACCAGCACCTGTTCTCCCATCTCACTCAAGCTGCCTTCCGATGCACGCACTGCCACTTCGGCTTCCAGACTCAGAGGGAGCTATTGCAGCACCAGGAGCTCCATGTCCCTGGAGGCAAACTTCCCAGAGAAAGCGACATGGACCACTCCCCCAGCGGCACCGAAGACAGCTTACAGCCAGCCCCAGACTTGTTGACCAGAAGCGAACTCCCCCAGAGCCAAAAGGCCATGCAGACTAAAGATGCGAGCTCTGACACAGAGCTGGACAAGTGTGAGAAAAAGACTCCGCTCTTTCTCACGAACCAGAGACAGGAGCTACAGCCCACGGCAAATAAACAAAGCTTTTCTTACACGAAAATAAAGTCTGAGCCCTCTAGTCCAAGACTTGCCTCATCTCCAGTGCAGCCTAATATCGGGCCTTCTTTCCCTGTGGGTCCTTTTCTCTCTCAGTTTGCTTTTCCCCAAGATATCACGATGGTCCCTCAGGCTTCAGAGATCTTAGCCAAGATGTCTGAGCTGGTACACCGGCGACTGAGGCACGGGAGCAGCAGCTACCCTCCCGTCATCTACAGCCCCTTGATGCCCAAGGGGGCGACTTGTTTTGAGTGTAACATAACATTCAACAATTTGGATAATTATCTGGTGCACAAAAAACATTACTGCAGCAGCCGATGGCAGCAGATGGCCAAGTCCCCGGAGTTCCCTGGCGTCTCAGAAAAGATGCCCGAGGCCGTGAGCCCCAACACCGGCCAGACCTCCATAAACCTTCTCAACCCGGCCGCTCATGCGGCCGACCCTGAGAACCCGCTTCTCCAAACATCCTGCCTCAACTCTCCCACCGTTTTAGATTTAATTGGGCCCAACGGGAAGAGCCACGACAAGGACTTTTCTGCTCAAGCTAAGAAGCTCTCCACCTCCAGCAGCAATGACGACAAGATGAATGGGAAACCCGTTGATGCAAAAAACCCCAGCGGCCCCTTAGTGGATGGGGAAAGTGACCCAAATAAGACCACCTGTGAAGCTTGCAACATCACCTTCAGCCGGCACGAGACGTACATGGTCCACAAACAGTACTACTGTGCCACCCGCCACGACCCGCCGCTCAAGAGATCAGCTTCCAACAAAGTGCCTGCCATGCAGAGAACCATGCGCACGCGCAAGCGGAGGAAGATGTATGAGATGTGCCTACCCGAGCAGGAACAGAGGCCGCCCCTGGTCCAGCAGCGCTTTCTGGACGTGGCCAACCTCAGCAATCCCTGTACCTCCGCTCAAGAACCGGCCGAAGGGCTCGGAGAGTGCTACCACCCAAGATGTGATATCTTCCCAGGAATTGTCTCCAAGCACCTGGAAACGTCTCTGACCATCAACAAGTGCGTCCCGGTTTCCAAATGCGACGCTGCCCACGCCAGTGTTTCCTGCCTAGAGATGGACGTGCCCATCGATCTCAGCAAAAAGTGCTTATCCCAGGCCGAGCGGACGACCACGTCGCCCAAGAGGCTGCTGGACTACCACGAGTGCACCGTGTGCAAGATCAGTTTCAATAAGGTTGAGAACTACCTGGCCCACAAGCAGAATTCCTGCCCGGTCACTGCCCATCAGCGGAATGACCTGGGTCCGCTCGACAGCAAAGTGTTTCCGAATCCAGAGAGCGAACGCAGCAGCCCCGACGTCAGCTATGACAGGAGCATCATCAAGTGTGAGAAGAACGGGAACCTGAAGCAGCCTTCCCCCAACGGGAACTTATTCTCATCCCACTTGGCCACCCTGCAAGGCCTGAAGGTCTTCAGCGAAGCCGCGCAGCTCATTGCTACAAAAGAAGAAAGCAAACATTTGTTTCTGCCGCAATGCCTTTACCCCGGAGCAATCAAGAAGGCAAAGGGAGCCGACCAGCTTTCCCCGTATTATGGGATAAAGCCGAGCGATTATATTTCTGGTTCTCTCGTCATCCATAACGCTGACATCGAGCAAGGCACAAATGCAGAAAATGAATCTCCCAAAGGCCAGGCTTCCTCGAATGGGTGTGCTGTGCCCAAGAAGGACTCCCTGCCTTTGTTGCCCAAAAATAGAGGCATGGTAATAGTCAACGGTGGACTGAAGCAAGATGAGAGACCTGCCACCAACCCACAGCAAGAGAACATTTCCCAGAATCCTCAGCATGAAGATGGCCACAAGTCTCCCTCTTGGATCTCGGAGAACCCATTAGCCACGAATGAGAACGTCTCACCAGGCATGCCCTCCGCGGAGGAACAGTTGTCTAGTATAGCGAAAGGTGTGAATGGCTCCACCCAGGCTCCGACCAGTGGGAAATATTGCCGGCTGTGTGACATCCAGTTCAACAACCTCTCGAACTTTATAACTCACAAGAAGTTTTATTGCTCATCACACGCAGCGGAACACGTCAAATGAAACAACGAGCTAACTAGAGACATCAGTCACCTTTGGTACAGTGTTGAGTATGTTGTGCTTCCCAGTCCAGAAAGATAACAACAGAAACAAGCTGTTGTGAATTACATCTGGGCAAATCAGGAGAGAAGTCATGATGGCCGAATTGAAGACTTAAGGTGTAATTTCATTACAGTCCATTAGTAACGTGTATTATTGGTGCCATTTTCAAAAAGAATTAATTTATTTTACCAGCAGTATTCATAGCTGTGGTTATGTTATTTTTATTTAAAAAACTTTATATTAAAGTCATTTGTAATGTTATTGTATAGTTATTGTGTAGCACATATGGTTTGCACTGTATAGTAGCTTTTAAAGAAAATAGTCACAAACAATACAGAAAAGCATTTTAGAAATAGCTTCAAAAGCACTTGTGTACCTTGAGTTCTTCTTATATGCTGTTGCAGATAAACGTATATGCTAAAATATAACTTGCAAAGATGTTCTAAGTACACATGCTATAAGTTCGCCTTAAGATTTCAATTCTTGGATAATCAGGCTCTGTTTGCACTTTATATTTTAGCAGATACAGTCTCTTAGTCACTAGGCTTTGCATTTGTATGTAGCCGTATGTTTCTGTCCATTTTCTTAATCTTAAACATGTATGTTAAATGAAGATGGCAATTTTTTTCTTGTATAGTACTTGTATTTTCTTTCGCTGATGCAGCTCTGTCTCAATTTTTAAACCTTTGCTGTTACATGCAATACTTTGTAAAGAATGAACAAAATTACTGGAAGCAGTATTGTAAGTAAATGAAGTAGTATTAATCAGTTTTATCTTTTGAAAGGCACAGTCTAAATCGAAACCCTGAACTCAATGCTGCAAGTATGAATTTAATTCATATATAAGATCTATTTAAATATAATAGTAGCAATACTGCACCTGGTGATCACAAAGATAATGTTCTACTTCTGATAGAAATAATTTCTCAACAAATGTTGTTACTATGCATGTATATGGATGGAATAAAATTCCAGATTGTTGGAGAAGTTTGGCATACTTTTTTTTTCTTTAAGATACAAGAGCAACCCCATATATGATGAGAATAGGTTCCCAACAGCATTAATAGCTGTAATAACATGGTGTCAAACCAGTAAAGCAATAGATTGTCCTTTCTATGTGCCTAATTAATATAACTTATTATATTAAAATGAACTGGAGACTCCAGAAAAGTTTTTCATTATAACTATATATAATAAGCACTATCTTTCTGTCCCCTACCCCCTCCACCACTGTAGCAGAGAAGAACAATTTCATGAGTGTCTAAAAGACTTACTAAGCCTCTGCACAAGAACTGGCACAAAGGTTGATCAAATGCGCCCAACTTTTAGATGAAGTTTACCAGAGAAAGAAGTTTGCATTTGGAGGAGCAGTGAAATGGTGTGGTAAAGTGGCTCTGATGAGTAAAGATGCACGCATTTCATGCTTGCAATTTGTGAAAGACTAGATTTCACACATCTCATTTGTACATTTAAAGGGTCTGCATGTTGAGGGGCACTGGAGAGCAGTGTAGGTTATGGAGGACCTAGTGGGCTCCCCAGAGGGATTGAGAGATGATTCCATAGGCTAGATGACACCCATTGCCAGTCAAAGACAGACTGCAGTCCACAGTGTCTTTAGAAACATCCTGATGCAGAGAGATGATGATGCACAATTAATTGTCCATATCGGATGTGATAACATAACAAACCTAAGGTGCCAGCCTCATAACATATAAACACTGGCACAAAAAATAAAAAAATACTGTGTTGTCTGGCACAAAACATAAAAAATACTGTGTTGTCAAGGCCATTTTCCCAGTTGCTTGTTGAGAATAACTATCTTCCTATATAATAAAAGGCCAATATGCAAATTGTCCCCTCAACCGTGAGTTCCACCAAGAGTTTGACTGGGAATTCCACCAGGGGGCAGGGCTGGCCTGCCAACCATCTGCAGCTCCTCCCCTTGTTTGGCCAGACCCCACCTGTGCAAGAATTCATGCACCGGGTGTCTAGTTGAATATAAAATTTTGACCTTAACTAATATTTTTTCATTTCAGGTGACTAATTAGTGAGGTGAACAGAATTTAGATGCTTAAAAGAGTCTTGCAAGAATCTCTCAAAGTATCAGGTGCTCAGGGACCCACAAGGATGTTCATAAAGATCTGCTCAGTCAGGTGGGAACTGGCAAGCCTGGGTATTCTTTACGGGACTTTCTTCTCCAATCTCTTCCTTTTTGTTGTTTTATTGGGGTGACATTGTAATAAATTATACAGATTTCAGGTGCACACTTCTATAATACATCATCTATATATTGTGTGTTCACCACCCCAAGTCAAGGCCCCTTCCATCACCTTTATCTCCCCTATACCCTCTTCTACCTTTCCCTACTCCTCCCCTTCCCCACTGGTAATCACCATGCTGTTGTCCAAGTCTATGAGTTTTTTATGTTTGTTTGTTTTTGCTTAATCCTGTCACTCTTTCCAAATCTCTTCTTCTTTAAAAAGAAAAAAAGAAAGAAAATCATCCAAGCAACATTTCTTTATTTGATCACCTAGGATTTTACCCACTATTTGGGAAATGAAGGCAAAAAGGCATACTACACGATTGCTTCCCTAAAGGAGCTTATAATCTGCCTCAGATTAGTGCTATTAGTGCTTCTCAACACTATTTCCTTGTTACAATCACTTAGGCAACATTTTCTAAATGCCAACATATATGTAATTTTGGTTCACTGGGCCTCACTCTAGGTAAATTAAAGACAATTCCTGTTTGTGGGTTCTGGGAATCAATACCTTTTCAAATCTGACCAGGTGGTTCCAATGTATGACACAATGTGTTAGGAAACACCAAGGACAAGATATGAAGGATGAGTGAGACTCAATAGTAGAGAGATAAGAAAAAAGGAAACCAATATGGAATGAAAGAGTTGGGGAAGACTATATGGGCAGGGTAGGGTCTAGAAAGGTGGGTACAATAGTAAGGAAAGCTACCTGTCCTTTTGGGAACCTTGAAATATATGTGAACTATATCCAAAAGAATATTGCAAATATTGTTTATATAGTTAAAAACCAGTTCTACTAGCCATTCACAGAAGAAAATAGCGGAGGTTGAAATCATGACATTCAGACCAGAACTAGACCCTGGAGGTAAGCAGCGGTGGGGAACTTCCGGCCTGCAGGCCATATAAAGGCCCAAGAAATCATTTGGTCTGGCCCTGCCAAGGCATTAGGGGTGAAGTAATGAAATGTTTGACCAAATATAGCAGGCTGATTTTTAAGTGGATAATTTTTTATGGCCCACAAATGATATTATAAATATCTAAATAGCCCTTGGCAGAAAAAAGATTCCCCACCCCTGGTATAAAGGAAGAAAATGGTCTTTCTACATGTGGGGATCATTGTAAATAATAGCATGAAAGTAGGCTGTGAGGGTAAAGAGTGAAAAAAATTTCAAAATAAGAGGACTCAAATTGAAAGGTAAAAGAAAATAGGGGTATAAATAAGGGCTCTGATATCACAAGACTTTGAAAGGCAGGCTGAGTAAAGTTTATGGGTTTGCCTTGTACCTTGCTTCTTAAACAGAGTCATGAAAAGAAAATTGTGCTTGGGAACAGTGATAGAGTGACTGTGAGGCTTAGATGCCTCATGGTTAGAAGGCCATATTGTTGGTCCACATGGGGGTAGTGGGGTATTACTCTCTGTAAGTAATCCCCCACGTCTCCTGGAAGGACACTGGTGATGGCCTTTTAAGGCCCACTAGGCTAATCTCCCTGAGGCCAGGACTGTGGTTGCAAATATCTTTACTGCCAACATTTGCTGCAAACATTTTCACAGCACAACTGTTGGCCGGAGGCAATTTCTCCCTAAAAGATAAAATAACTGGTCGACAGTTTGGCTTCCTATCTCTATGGACAGAGGCAACAGACGACGTATTTGAGCTGGTTGTCAATGTAGTTTAATTTCTCCGTTGAGAAAGTTCTCGCAGTGCTCCCATTCCTATAGGAGGTAAGTCTTAGCCAGATTGCATGCTATTCTAGAAAATGGTTAAAAATCCATGTTTGCAAATCCTTGGTGAGCACAGTCCTCCCTGCCGCAAAAGAGGCGGCTGCTCATACACACAGTTTTCAAGAGCATTAATTATCCATTGTTTAGTTGGAAACTCTCTTGAAGGAAGAAATCCAAGTATTCAAGTGAAAAGGAAAAAAAAAAAGTGCAATGCGAACGAGGAGACAAATCAACAGGCAAAAAGAAAAAGAAGTGTAATACTATGAACAAAGTCTTCAAAGATGATATATTTTCATTTTCCACAATAAAGTACTTTTAATTCTATGACCAGGTGGTGTTTTTTTCTCCATGTTTCATCATCATTCTCCTATGAATGCTCCCGTTTCTTCATTCCTGTTTCTTTTACGGCCAAATTGCCTTACGGCCGAGTCGCCCAGCGGCCAAGCTGTTTGGGGCGAGACCAGCTGAACGGACCTCCTCGCGTCTCCATCCTTCCTCACACCTGCGGAGACCCTCTCTCTCCACAAGGTAACATTCTCGAGTTTCGGGGACCAGGCCCGGTGTCTGGGGGCCCGTTACTGTGCAGCCTTCTGGCGGGCGGTAAGGACATGCTCTGCCCGTTGGCGGGGCAGAAGCAGGGACGGAGCCAGGGGAGCTGGGCCTCAGCCAGGCTCCTCAGAGGTGAAGCCTCACAGCAGAAACGGTGGTCCCCAACCTGGGAATCTCCTGGGGCGTCATTGAGACCCGAGTGTCATTCATTCACATGCGTGACATTCGTAAACAGTGCAGCATCTGAGCTAGCGGGTCTCCCCTGCTCACTCGGGACTCGGTCATGAGGCGGAATTGAGTCCGATGACAGCCGGACCCAGGCCGGGTGTCTGTCTGGAAGTTAGTCTGAACCTGATTCATTCAGAGGATCATGCAAAAGCAGGCACAGGCGAGGCGAAAGTTTACTCTGGCACTGCCCAGAACAAAAAGAGTTTGCTTAGGACATTCATAGAATAAACTGTTTTCAAGAACCTTGGCAACCCCATTTTGCATACAGATAATATATTCGTGTCAAACGAGTTTTATCTTCATATTAAAGAAGGTCAGAGCTTGTTTGCTTGGCAACGCTGCTTTGATTATTCTTTCGGTTTTCTACATATGGCATAACCTGGTTTCGGATGGTGTAAAATGTATCCTATCCACTAAGTTCAGAACCTTTTTTTTCCATTGTGGGAGGCCAGTAACCCTCAAGAAAAACAAGTAAAATACAGTGTTGTTGTATTTAGGGAAAGATATGCAATGACCAAATAGTCTTTTAAAATTAATAATGGGGATATAAAATTTTATTAAAAATACCAGAAATGAAAAAATACACTCAGTATAATTAGTTTAAAATAAGAGGATAATAGAAAGGAGATGATTCAGATGAACAACATAAAAATCATGGAAAAAATCGTAAGAGGAAAACAGAAAATGTAAGACAAAGGAATTTACAGGAAGGTAGTCACACCGAGATGCTCAGACACATCCCTGGGGTGGACACACCTGCTACAACGGATGAATTGTCCCTGATCCTAGGCAAGGCCAGTTCTTCCACTTAAGCTTCCAATTCTCTATAGCCAATTATTCCCTCTCTTTCCTCGCACAAAAGCAATAAATGTGTCTTTTTTTAAAATTGATTGATGAGAGAGAGAGACAGATTGGTTTGTATTTCCACTTGCTTATGCATTCCTTAGTTGATTCTTATACATGAACTGACAGGAATCGAACCCACAACTTTGGCTTATCAGGAGGACGCTCTAACCAATTTACCTACCCAGCCAGGGCCAGATGTGTCTTTTTAAGTTTATGTAAGGACATGGACAAGAAGCATCAACATGTGCTCTAAATTAAAGTCTGAACCAGAATTGAAAGGTCCCGCTCACGTGTCATGGATTGTGTAATAATCCATCAATTACCTAATCCTGGAAGATGAAGGGAGTTCCAATAATGCTCAGATAAAATCCCTTGTCAGTCTTGTGGAAGGAGGCTTCGAGCAGATTCAATTCAATTTTAGGGATTAGAGGAGTGTGATATTACTTGTATATAGTGTCGATCAGTAAGTGCTTATCTACCACATCAGTACTGCAATCACTATTTTACCAATGAACAAACTGACGCTTAGAGCATTGAGTTCCCCAAGTGTCAGAGCCAGTAGAGCCATGTCTGGAAGCCAGTTGCCTGTCTCAAAGCTTTTGCTACCGTTCTTCAGAAGGCCGTGGATCTTCCTCCCCCTGCCTCAAGCCAAACCCCTCAACTTGTGGCAGGACTGCTGACGTGATTTTGTTGCCCACTGGCACTGGAGTTGCCTGCATGAGGATAGTCACATGTCCCAGTCTGCCCGGGGCAGTCATGGCCGGGTTCAGAAGGTATCTTCATCTTTTTGTGTTATCAAGAGTTACATGGAAATAAGCTGAGATGGGTTCCGTAGACTTGCAGTGTGTATTTCCAGCTACCGACACTGTTTTTGCTGCTGGTGGCTAAGGTGCGCATACAGTGGGAAGTTTCCTCTTTAGCACGTGGTGAAGCTGAGAGGCAACCAGAGGTACCCTGTCTTCGGCACTGACCCTTTTTGTTGGGGAGCACATGAGACTTGGTTGGAAAGCTGTAAGGAGGATATTCCGAGAAAAGGGAGGTGTGTAGAAGGCCATCTGCCCTGTTTATGGGAATTCCGACTTAGGGGAGACTTAGGGGAGTGTTGAAGGCGGCGCCCCTAATTATTCCTTGACCTTTCCAAACAAGCCTGTGCATGTGCAGACCCCCGAGTGTTTACTGGAATCCTTATGCTTAATCCCTGGATGCCTTTGCCTAGAGGACAATGTAAGCACCTGTGTCCTCCCAAGATTACTCACCCTACTGATTGTATCTAAAGATAAAAATTCCAATAAAGGCCTAACAGGCAGGAATAGAGGATGCCGGGGCCACTAGAACCGGGGGCCCCTTAGCCCTCTCTTGCACAGCGAAACTGTGTCTGAGTAATCTGTTCATCCGTTATTCAGGGGCTGCTGGTCAGCCCTGGCACCTTTTCACATGCAATGTAATGAACACCTTCTTTTCCAGGACAGTAAGTAAGGTGCGCCATGATAAAGCACATTTGAATAGAAGCATCTAGGGACATGTAATCCTCTGTTTTTCATTGGTTGTAGGAAAAGATTTTGGAGCTGCTTCCCCTACTCACTCTTAGGTATAACTGTGTCCTGACCACCAAGTTGCACAAAGCCCCACTAAGGTGATGCGATCTATGAAAATTGTGAGGAATTACTGATTAGAGTGTGGAACATGCTGAAAATAGGAAGGTGGTTCTCTCATTGGCAAAGTTGAGGGTAGAAAATATTCTGGTTTCTCTGGTTTTGCCATGCAGTAGATGGTCATATATGATATACACCTGTTTTGTTGTTTGGGAACGTGTTTTTATATTGCAATATGTCATTTCAACAGCAAAAAGTTTAAAAAGGAAATGTCATATTCAATTTAAAAAATTCTGAACTAAAGTTTACATCTCTCGGGAAAGCTAGATAATGAATGTGTAACTGCCACAAATTAATATTTTGTCTACATCCACCATTCACTAAGGAAATTATAGAGATTTAGTTAATCACACAAAACCATAACATATAAATCTGCTCAAGGATCTCCAGCATTGCCTGGCCGAGGTGGCTCAATGGTTGTGCCTCAAACTATGAACCAGGAGGTCATGATTTGATTCTGGGTCAGGGAACATGCCCAGGTTTTGGGCTTGATCCCCAGTAGGGAGTGTTCAGGAGCAGCCAATCAGTGATTGTCTTTCACCATTGATGTTTCTATCCCTCACTCAGTCTCCCTAAACTATATTCTAATTTCACTAATTCTACACTAATGTCCTTTTCCTATTTCAGGATCTAATCCATGACATCATATTGCATTTAAGCTAATGTTTCTTTAGTCTCCTCTAACGTATTATAGCTCCTTTGTCCTTAATTTCCTATGACCATGACACTTCTTTTTTTAAAATATGTTTTTATTGATTTTTAGAGAGAGAGGCAGGGAGAGGGATAGAGATAGAAACATAGATGAGAGAGAAACATCACCTTCTGCATGCCCCCCACTGGGGATTGTGCCCAAAACCTGGGCATGTGCCCTAACCGGGAATTGAACAGGTAGCCTCTTGGTTCCTGGGTCAGTGCTCAACCACTGAGCCATACCAGCCATGCTGACCTTGACACTTCTGAAGAATACTGGTCAAATATTTTGTAGGTTATTCCTCAGTGTTCTTTTATGATTGGTCTGGAGTTAGAAATTTGTGTAGAAGAGCAGAGAGTTGAAGTGCTTCTCAGTGCATTTTATCAGGACGTATACTAGTACACTGTAAATTATACTAGTACATTGTAAATTACCATGTTCCTTTTCATACTCAAATCATTAGACATGAATCACTGAATCTGTGGTCAACATTCCACAGGTGGCGAATTAAGCTCTACTTTCTGGAGGAAGAAGTATCAAAACATTTGTGGACCTATGTTAAAAACCATGATTGCTAAGTATTTATGGAGAGATACTTTGAAGCTATACAAATATCCTGTTTCTCTTTAAAGTTTTACCCACTGATTTTAGCATTAAGTAGTGGATCTTGCCTGCAGCAATTCTTGTTGTGGCATAATCCTTTAATCATTTTTGTCTCTTCCATTGTTTCTATGTTTGTTATTGAAAATCTTTAATGAAAACTTGTTCCTTCTCCCCACTTATATATTTATTCAATCATTTATTTATATCAGTATGGGCTAATGATATTTGCTTTATTCTCTATCTTATAAGCTAATACTATCATTATTTGGTTACTAAGATCGTTCTAGCTTTGGCCATGGGGAACTCTCGCAGGTAGACTTATTTTTATTTTTTTCTTACACTTTCCTTGCTATCTGGCACAAGATGCAATAAGCCCCAGAATAAGCCTAATTTCACAGCACATTCCTATTGAAGCATCTTTTCTTTTCCTTGACCCAGTTTTAGAGTCAGCCTTTTCTCCAAAGAACCCTGCAACCTCTTACTGGAGAATGGTATTAAAAGCAAAAATCTTGATACTAATATGCTTGTTGTTACTGGTATCTCTACTTCTAGACCCTCTCAGTAGATATAGCTAAGATGTATCCTATATAATAAAACCCTAATATGCAAATCAACCAAACAGTGGAAAAACTGTTCGCTATGACGTGCACTGACTACCAGTGGACAGACGCTCAACACAGGACCTGCCCCCTGGTGGTCAGTGCATTCCCACAGGGGGAGCACTGTGCAGCCAGAAGCTGGGCTCACAGCTGGCGAGCGCAGTGGTGGAGACGGGAGCCTCTCCTGCCTCTGCAACAATGCTAAGGACCCCTTGGGGGATGTCCGACTGCCAGCTTAGGCCCGCTTCCCTCCCTCGAGGTGTCCTAGACTGCGAAAGGGCACAGGCCAGGATGACGGACTCTCCCCCTGCCCCAGTGCACAAATGTCGTGCACCAGGCCTCTAGTTTATATATAACAACCATTGTATGCAGACACTCATATACTTCTTTCTATAGTACATATATTTTAAAATAAACAAGAGCTCACACTAATGTATCAGACCATACCCAGCCCAGCACTTATGTTATATTTTAATGTTCAGGTCAATATAAATATTTATTCTTTAATACACATTGATATGTTTTATTTTTATTTTAAAATAATTTTATTTTTAAAGATGGTTTATGACTATATTATAGATCCATAAGAATGAATTTATTTCTCAATAACAAAATATTTCAAAAAGCATACAATTATAATTATTTTAAACTCCTTTTCACTCCCAAAAGATGTCCTAATAAACTGTAAAGTGACTGTACAGTGAATTAAGCTGAGCTTAGTAGGCACTTGGAATGCTATGGCTTATAGCAAAGCCTCATAAGCTTTCCTGTTCATATACTAGTAGATCATCTGAGGATCTTGTTAAACTGCAGACTGATTCAGTGGGACTCGGGAGGGGTTTGCGAGTCTGCGCTTCTAACAAACTGCCAGGTGTTGCCAATACTGCATGTGTACAGACCACACTTTGAGTAGCAAGGCTCCAGACTGGAGTATAGTTGTCATTGCACAAGCTTTCTGTACAGTTATTCAGTTGTCCTGCAGTCCTCATCCATGACCCATTCCTACTGAACTCAGTAACCACTAGGACTTTTCTTCATTGATCTATTTCAGTTTTGTGTCTTTGTCCATAATACAAACAAGGCAAGTTTCTATCAATGTGTAAATTAGATTAGCTGTATTTGACAGGTGAAAATGAATTTCACCAGAATTTAACTTATTATTTGCCAGGCTACATTCACATTTTACTTATACACAACAGCTGCAGCACTGTGAACTTTCCCATTTTCAAGTTAATATTAATGTTGATGAGTTTTTTTAACCCAAATAAAACACTTTTGTGGAGTCTATGACAAGAGTGGTGGACTCACACTGTGATCAGAGATGGATGCTTAAGGGAATAGTGGAATCATTCGTGATTCATGACCATTCCTGGTGGGGGGTGGGCTGGGAGTGGAGAGAGAGTGACAGGAGAGAAGAACCAAGTAAATATGTACAGTATTGCAATCTCATGGCCATCTGTGCTAATGGCATGCCACAAATCTCAAACTGAAACAGTGTGAAAGCAAATGGTATTAGTTAATTTTAATATTGTGCCCTTCAGACTTACTGGTTTTACTTCATGCATTCATTCATTCATGATTGCATTCTTATTTTGAGTTCTTACTCTGACAACATTGTGATAGGCACTGCGGAACAGATATTAAGGGATAGACTTCTACTAGCTTTGGGTAGAGAAGTATAGAAAGAAAAGTACACAGGTGAATGTTTTATATAAAACATGATAAATGCTACACTGTTGCATGGTTATTTTTAGAACATTCTAATAAGAGAAATTAGCATGTGCAAAACCCCAATGAGCAGAGCATAATTCACTATGATAACTACAACTCCCCCAATTTTTTTTCCTGGATTCCCAAATTAGTGATGTCAGCACCACTCACCAGG
Source organism: Myotis lucifugus (assembly GCF_000147115.1). Taxonomy (NCBI): domain Eukaryota; kingdom Metazoa; phylum Chordata; class Mammalia; order Chiroptera; family Vespertilionidae; genus Myotis; species Myotis lucifugus. Next base: position 1,547,402 of record NW_005871162.1, on the reverse strand, counting down.
TTACCCTGATCACCAACTAGGAGTAATCCTGGTTTCCTGCTGTTCTCTCATTCTACTGCCTCCCATTTTAGTGATCATCTAGTTCTCGCCATTCTTCCTTGTAGATATACCTTAAATGGGTTTTCTTCACCCTAAATAGCTATGAGAGCCTTCAAACTAAGCTTCCTAATTTCAGTTTTAAATGTTTCCAGGTGGAAACACATTTTAACTACAGTGATCTTTCCAAAGATGACATTTGATTACTGTCACCCCCTTTTAAAATCCTCAGTGGCTCCTCATTGCCCTCAGGATCACGATTCTGTAACAGGGTCAAGAAGACCTTAGTTCATTGGGTTCCTGCTTATGTCTCCACCTTGCTGATCCCATATTTGATTCATTGCATATGTACTTGTTGATTACCTATATATAATAGTCACTATACTATATATTATAAATAAAAGGAATAAGATAAACAGCCCTGTAAACATAAATGCTTATATCCCACCAAAAGAGACATTTAAACAAATGATTACATTATTAGCAATGGTTTGGAGAATACTGGCCCACTACCACTTGTATGATGTGAGTAACCTGGGCATTGTAACTATAGTTTTTGGTGAATCTTGGACCTGACCTCTTCTGGAGTAGAATTTTTTTCTAGGCCTTAATTTTGAAAAAGGATTTTTAAAAAGACGGTAATACTAGACACTATAATAGATAAACCATGACTCTCCAAGTGTGACCAGGGCATGAGAATAAATAAGAAGGAATCTGGTTTCTGAAAACCTCTAACCACACACACGCAAACACAACACATATTTATATATACAAATATTACAAATATGTAATAAATATTCAGTGTGTATGACAAATACATATGACATATATATTGTATGTGTGTGTGTATACTAGTATATCTCCAAAGATGATGAATATAGAAATCTGTACCTTTAACTTCTAGTTTAGTTTAGTGTGTGCACATGTGTTTAGTATATATGACAAATGTACTATCTATCTATCTAATATATATATATACACACACACACACACACACATATATACTAGTAATAGTTTAGATCAGTGGTTCTCAACCTTCTGGCCCTTTAAATACAGTTCCTCATGTTGTGACCCAACCATAAAATTATTTTTGTTGCTACTTCATAACTGTAATGTTGCTACTGTTATGAATCGTAATGTAAATATCTGATATGCAGGATGGTCTTAGGCGACCCCTGGGAAAGGATCGTTCTACCGCCAACGGGTCGCGACCCACAGGTTGAGAACCGCTGGCTTAGATAATGGGCCACTAATTGATGTAGAGAAAGAATGAGAAGCCAATGAGTTGCCTCATAATAAAGGAGTCGGCCCCACAATGGTCCAGAAAAGAAGGGAAATGGTCTCTGTTCTGTCAGTGAATCATCTTCTGGATCCTCAGGAGGGCTGGCCCTGGAAACGTGTTCCATTAGAGGATAAGGCTTCTGTCCTTAAGTGTCTATGAAAGTGTCCGAAAGACGGCAGCAGATTTGACCTCCAGCATCTTCACAGGACACCCAGCAGGTGCAGCCAGCTGAGACACGTGCCAGCAATAAGATGGCTGTGACACTTTAGGTTCCAGAAAGAGTTATTTCACACATAATCTACATGACGATACTGAAAGAAGAGAGAGGCTTGTTTGGGAACATTACTCCCTTCTCAGCTCCTCACTGAAAACGATTGCCCGTAATGACAGAGTTGCTGCCACTTGAAAGCTGATTTGGAAATGGAAGGGCTTACTTTATCTCAGACCCCATGATTCATGGGGGAATCACGGAAATCTGTTTCTCTTAATGTTTTCCAAAGAGACTTACTGATCAAAGTTGTTTCCTTCCCAGAGGTGTGTTCCTTCCAGCGCAGGGATGAGGCCTATCTCTGGGACACCCAGAGGACATTTATAGTCACTTCCCAAGTGGCTCTTGTTCTCTGGATTAAAAACGGAAATTATCTCTTGGCTGTCAATGTAACATTTTCCAGCAGCATGAAATTCTGTCAAACAGAAATTGAAGATGAATAAAACGAAGATACACACTCAGGATTATTCCCATTGTGAAGCAGCAGTGCTCTGCACTGAGGATTCTACACCCTAATAGTAGATTCAGGGAAATAGAGACATACTGGTTTCTTAAACGCCCCCATTCACTTTGCCACAGGAAGCAGCGGGGATTGAATAGAGGGACAAACACTGTGAGCATATGCAATAAGCCAACTCGCCAGCACTCCAGGGCAGGATTATACATGGCTTGTGTGCATCAGGGGGGGTAATCAGTTATCATAATTCCATTTGTAATTTATGTTTGCATGAACATGCAGTTATTAACCATTACTAGGATTGGAGGAGCAAGTGCAGCCTGTTTTCATTTTATCAAACACCAGGAAATTTCAGCTTGTCCATTCAGTAATAATGCAGACCCACATTATTGGATGTCTGGTTTTGAAGAATAAATAACTACCCTTCATAGGAGCAATATTCACAGGACATGCCTGGTGCATGCAAAGCTGTTCATCACCCATCAGGCTTCATTCTAAATAGACATATGCCCAGATTTAGGACACAGAAAGAAATGCAAATGAATGGAGAGGCCAGAAAGCCCTTCACTTTATTTATTTTTAAATATATTTTTATTGATTTCAGAGAGAAGGAGAGGGAGAGAGAGAGATAGAAACATCAATCATGAGGCAGAATCACTGATTGGCTGTCTCCTGCATGCCCCCTCCCGGGGACCGAGCCTGCAACACAGGCATGTGCTCTGACCAAGAATCAAACTCTGACCTCCTGGTTCATGGGTCAACACTCAATCACTGAGCCACACCAGCAGGGCAAGTGTCCTTCACTTTAGATATGTGGGCAAGACCTGAGTGACAGGTTTTAAATAGATTGAGATAGAGTACAGAGGTCCAGCCAGAGGACTTGAACCTGATAATTTCTTATCAGGCAACAGAAATAGAAAATCATGTTAAATGGTTAGATGTGAGAATGTATGAATTCAAATTGGAGGTATGGGATAAAATGAAAGTTTCTAGAATTTGGAAATAAACTTTAAATAATCTATACTAATAAAAGCCTAGGTGGCCCTTGTGCATGACGTCGTCACAAGATGGCCACCACAAGAAGGCCATGGGCACAGTGGAGGCGGGACCCGGTGGCCGCTCTGTGCGGTGCGGCCTGGGGGTCACGTGGCTCCGCAGGGTGCAGAGGAGGCCTGTCCTAGCATCTCCGCCACCTTGTGTGGAGGAGGCAGTCACGGCAGGCAAGGGCAGTTGTGGGTGACCAGGCCAGCAGGAGAGGGCAGTTGGGGGCAACCAGGCCGGCATGGGAAGGCAGTTGGGGGCAATTGGGTGGGCAGGGGAGCAGTTAGGGGGCGATCAGGCTGGCAGGCAGAAGCGGTTAGGGGTAATCAGGCAGGCAGGCGAGCAGTTAGGAGCCAGCTTTCCTGGATTGTGAGAGGGATGTCTGACTGCCGGTTGGACATCCGGCAGTTGGACATCCCCCAAGGGGTCCCAGATTGGAGAGGGTGCAGGCCAGGCTGAGGGACACCTCCCACCTTGTACACAAATTTCATGCACCGGGCCACTAGTTATAAAATAATTATAATAGCAGTAATCTTCAAGCTTATATAAGCAACACTGAATTTTTTGAGCTTGTGATTCTGGAAAAACAGACATTTTATCAGATTTTCAGAGATTGATGCATAAAGCTGAAGAACTATTGATATATTAGGAGATTTAAGAAGTTTAAATCCCCCTCTGTTAGGTAGGAGAGATGATATCCTAGTCCCAGAATTTAAACTCAGTATTTTTCTGATGCTTTTCACCATGACCTATAGTAACAAAAATATTTTACATTGAGATCCTGTACACTATCTCTCTTTTTTGTCTCACAGCCGAAAAAAATTTAGGTAGTTGTTTCCCTTATAGTTATTAGGTGCACTCTGATATTTTCTATTCTATTCTACTATATTCTAGGCAATTCTTATTCCATTTATAAAATTCGGGTCATGACCTATGAAATTGATTTCATGGCCCTTATGGCTTGCATCCTACAGCTTTAAAAGCACTGTTTTAACTGACCAAAGAGTGACAATTGCAAAGGAAAGAAATGGGGCAATGCACAGTTCTAACGGACAAGGCAAGTTCTACTTCAGATACTAACAAAGGTTCGAGTGAAAAAGAAGAACGGTTGACATTCAAAAAAATTGACATTCAGGAAATTGAGGGAGGAGGATAAGCATGTCCCGGTGAGATGGAGGCAAAGTTTAAAACTCTGTCTAGAATAAATGAAAGGAAATGTCCTGGTAATTCAGGTAAAACACTATTAATTCATTAAACACAATGAAAGATAACCTTAATAACTTTTCTATACTTTGTTGTTCAACAAGTAGAGCCCAAGTTGTGCAGCTTGTCTAAGTATTAAGAGAAATACTACCCACTGTGGGAAGAAAAGAGAACATATGAGAAGAAAAGGATTTGGAGAAAATATAACTTTATTTGTGGCCTTTAACAAAGCAGTATTTCTATAACCACACAAATGTTGATGTGGGTGTATCATTTTAATGAGAAGGGAAACTAATTGGTTGGGCAAATTACTCATGTGTTTTTCCTTCAAAATTAATAAGAGCGACTATGGGTCAAGACCAGCTTGAGTTGAGGCTCTGTCATTCAAGCCGAAATGCTTCTAAGGTGGCATCCAGTGCCTTGGAACAATTCAATTAGCTAATCACAGATGGTTGCTAGAGATGCACTCTAAACTTTCATTTCACTAACAAATGTCACTGCTAAGGAAATCTGAACTTTGGGGAATTGGGGATAGATTCCATCTGAAGGTAACTTCTGTTCTCATCATGATTTCACAGGAAGCAGATAGGAAAGTACAGTGTCACATGAGGGGAAACTTTGTAGCAATTGGAGTTGCCCAAAAATGAGTGATCAGCACCATCTGAAAGGTGAGAGTCCGGTTGCTCATCACCCTGAAAATGTCTGTATCAGCGGCCCCGTGAACTTGAGGGTACTAAGATCTAAAGGAGTGAATATTTGGAAATTGTTGATAATTCAAAAAATTAATTCAACTGAAGTTTGTCACCAAATCAATACATTTGATAAATATACCCTACAGCTCTAGCTCCGTCATTCTTTTTTCTTACTAGAGAGTGCAACCTGATTTTGTTTTTTTTCATCCTTTGGGGGTTGCCTTAGGAATTGACATGAATGTTTGTCGTTGTGTGTCAGTGGTTGTAACTATTTTCAGGTAGCGGAGTCCTTGGATAAACAGATAAAAGTTTCTTCAGAAAGGTCAGCATATAAACAATCAGTCTTTTTTAGGCAATTCAAGGTTTCAGAAACCCTGCCATCCATCCGTAGACAGCTAGAGCAAAAACCTAGGTTTTGAAAAAAAACAACAGCTTTTCTGTTGTTTTGAAGACATAATATCTAACAATACACTTGAAGGTCTCATTTGGGGTCATGTGGGGAGAAGGAGGAATCATATCTGTAAATGTTCCTGATAGTTTGTATTACATCCCACTGGTCCATATCCTCGGCTTTAGGCAATTAAAAGCGTTCATGTCAGATTTAGTCTGACTTCCAAGAAAACCCTCTGTGTCTATTTCTGTGTGTTTTTTTAAACAAAAGTCTGAGTGAATTTTCTCTAACAGAAAATGTTTGTTTAACAAACTCAAATCATTTTTTTATCAACCCCAGGTAATATTTGGTAGGAGAATTAATGGATGGATCGGTGAATGAATGATTTCAAGATCTCTGTAATAAGCAAATGAGATGACTATTAATTATTTAGTACATTATGTCCAATAATGGATATGTTTGTTTGAAGTCTAGAATTTTTTCTTCCCCTGAAGGAAGCAGAAGATAAATTCAAACTCTCCGGGGAATTTTAGGGTTGGTGGTTCCATAACAAAAACAGCCATCAGATATGAAGGTACATCACTACCTTCCTTTCTTAACTTCTAATAAGAGCAAAAACCTATTCAGTGCATCATCTTATTCCATATTACAGAGGAGCTGTTTGGTTTGATTCACATCTGACAAAGGAGAGCAGCTCTGTTTATCTTGGATCCCAGGGGCAATGGATTTCCTTCCTCCCAACCCCAACACGAGAATGGTTTCAGAAGCTAAATTAGCAGATTCAGTTAGACCCAATTAATACTAAAATTTCTTTTAGGTTTTTAAATACAGCTTTATCATTACTCCAACTTTAGAGAAGCAGTAGGAGAGAGGAAAAAGTGTATAAACTCCCTTTTGACTATCTGGACCTGTTAACATTCAGAAATTCAGGAAGAATAAGGCCCTATCCAGGAAGATATAACTATAACTATAACTATAACTATAACTATAACTATAACAACTATTATAAATATAAATATATGTGTGTGTTTATATATAAGATATTTACATGTATAAAGCTACATTTAAAATATTAAATACCTTTTTTTTAATATGGTACTAGAGGCCTGATGCACGAAATTTGTGCAAGCGTAGGCCTTTCTTCCCCTGGCTGCTGGCACCGGCTTCCCTCTGGCACCTGGGACCTGGGCTTCCCTCAGGCCGCCAGCAGGCACCCTGGACCCATGCTTCCCTCGCAGCCCTGGCTTCCCTCGGTCTAATTAGCATATTACACTTTCATTATTATAGATAGCTAACAGCATCAAGGGAAGTTAGCTCAAAGCCTATTTACATATTATGAATTCTTGACCTTTAAAGAGTATGTTGCATCTACCATAATAGAAACTAAAAGAGAATCATATGTTTTCCTATTGTCCCCTACTATTGAAAAATGATTTCAACAGAAGAAGTAAATTTAACAATCACTACTTGTCATTCAGTTATGACTATTTCTGAGAACACACAAGCCAATGTCAAGAATGCCTAGCCCTATAATAGGGTTCCTTCTTCTCCACATCGTCCCAGCACTTTCTGTTTATTAATTTATTGATGGTAGCCATTTCAGCAGGTGTGAGATGGTACGTAATTTGCATCTCTCTGATAATTAGTGGCATTGAGCATTTTTTCATATGTCTCTTGGCCATTTGTATGTCCTCTTTGGAGAAGTATCTATTCAAGAACTCTGCCCATTTTTTAATTGGGTTGTTTGTCTTCCTTTTGTTGAGTTGAATGAGTACTTTATATATTTTGAAAATTATCCCTTTATCAGATGTATCATTGGCAAATATATTATCCCATCAGTGGATTCCCTTTTCCTTTTGATGCTGTGCAAGAAGCTGTTTAGTTTGATGTAGTCCCATTCGGAATGCAGACTGGTACAACCACTATGGAAAACAGTATGGAGTTTTCTAAAAAAATTAAAAATGGAACTGCCATTTGACCTAGGGATCCCACTTCCAGGAATATATTGTAAGAAGCTTGAAACACCAGTCAGAAAGAATATAAGCACCCTTATGTTCATAGCAGCATTATTTACAACTAGGGGCCCAGTGCACAAATTAGTGCACCTTGAAAGGAACTGTGGGTCGCGAGACTGCAGTGGGCACAGGGGCGGGTCTCGGCCCATCCTCTGAGCCCCTGCCCAGCTCCTCCAGCCACAGCCCCCGGTTCCCTGTCTGCCAGCAGCCCCGCTCCTGCCGCCACCACTCCCACGCACTGATGGCACGGGTCCCACTTACACCTGCTGGCGGCACAGAGCGATTGGGGCCGGTGCCAGCAGTGGGTATGAGCGGGGCTGGCACTGTCAGTGGATGCAAATGGCAGCTGCTGCCCCGATTGCCCCTCAGGAGTAGGGGGAGGTGAAGAAGCCCTCTGGGGTGATTGGAGCCAGCAGCCGCCGCTTGCACCCAGTGATGGCGCCGAGCGATCGGGACTGGCGCTGGGCACCGGCAGCAGGTACAAGCGGTGGCTCCAGTGCCAGCTGCAGGTGTGAGTGCCCGGCGGGACCCTGGTGTGCGGGAGTAAAGAATTTTTAGTAACCACCAGAGGCTTGCCCTGATGACAGTGACCTGTGCCCCACCTTGGTCTGGCGCCCCCGCTCACCTGCTCCATCATCCTGCCGCGGCTGAAGCTCGCCATGTTCTGTGCTCTGCTACCTGCTGCCGACACCCTCCATGTTCCGAGCGCGCCCCCTGGTGGTCAGCACACATCATAGCAACCGGTTGTTTGGTTGTTTGGTTGTTCTGCCATTTGGTCTATTTGCATATTAGGGTTTTGTATATATAGATCTGGAAGAAGCTCAAGTGTTCATCAGTAGATGAATGGATTAAAAAAAATGGTGACACGTTTATACTATGGAATACTATGCACTTGTAAAAAAGGTTCTCTTACCCTTTGAGACAGCGTGGAGGGACCTAGAGAGTATTATGCTAAGTGAAATAAGCCAGTCAGAGAAAGACAAGTATCACATAATCTCACTCATACTAGTATGTGGAAACTACTGAACAAAATAAACTGACGAACAAAATAGATCCAGAGACATTGAAGCATGCAACAGACTGACTTATTTCAAAGGTGGGAGAAAAGAGATTAACCAAAATACTTACATGCATATAGGTATAACCTATGGACAGATAATAATAGTGTGGTGAAGACCTGGGGAGGGGGCAGGAGCAGGCTGGAGGAGGTCAATGGGGGAAAAAGAGGGACATCTATAATACTTTCAACAATAAATTTAAAAAAGGAAAAGGAATGCCTAACAATATTAAGATTCAGTTCTCCTTAAAGTGAGACACAGACCTAAGTCAGAAGCATCTCCATGACTCAGTTAAAGGAATGCAAATACCTCAGAATTTTTTAATCAGGCAGAAAGGCACAAGGAAATATTTTCTTCTTTTCAACAATTTAAGAACATAGGAAAACAAAAACTTTCTCTGGGAACATCTCTAAGCACAATTTAAGGTCCTTCCAAAGACAAACTGCTGAGCTTGGAGGTGCCTGGGAGAGCAGAGTTGAAGCCCATTTTGAAGGTGCTCTCAATTGTCAGCCTCAGGAGAGATGTGGTGTGGTCTCTGATAAGAAGAATGGATTTGGCTCACCACCTACTGAAAAACATCTGTTGTGAGATGGAGTGTCCCAAAAGCAACAGGGAAATTTCAACTTCCTTCAAAATCCACAAGTGGGTGATGGTGAAATTAATACCTATTACCCACATGTACCAAGAAACAATCTCACATAAAAACCTTCTTCTAAAACGGAGTGGATACAGAGACATGGAAGCATGGAACAGAGTGCAGAATCTCAGAGGGAAGGCAGGGGAAGGTGGATGGGTGGGGGGTAATGTTTAATGTACCCCGCGAATCACACAAAGACGCCTCAAGAAGTTGAATTAAGGAGTCACATTTATTGCAAATCCGGAACTATGAGGGTGCATTTTGCTCTCTCAAATCTCGTAGTGATTAGGTAGCCGCAACACCAGATTTATATAGGTAAAAATCACATCTCAGGAACCTGGTTTGCAAAAAAAGCAGTTACAGAAGCGATATTGAGCAAGTTATTTATCTATAAAGATTAATTATAGTTTTGGGTCTTCGGATCACTGAATCAACGGAAACACATTATCTGGAGCCACTGAGGCAATTTAGAATAATTGTGCTGTCCTGGTCTTGGGACCACTGAGTCAACCGGAACGCTTTATCTGTAGCTACTGAAGCAATTTAGGGTAATTGTGCTGTCCTGGTTCCCAGGTACAGAAGAATGTGCTTTCTAAAACCAGTAAGATCACAATCAATGGGATATTCAAACCACTAACAACGGAGTATTCAGTCGATTGGGATAGCATACGTAAGTTCAGAAAATCAAAGTAACTTTTCTATTGTTAAACAAAGCAAATAAGTACAGAAGCCAAACAGCAGTGTTAAAGTTAAACTACAGTTTCTACCTGAGATGATTGCTACCATACTTCAGTAATCAACCAAACACCTTATATGCATATATGCATAACCCATGGACACAGTAGGGTAGTGAGGGCCAGGGGGGCAGGGCAGAGGGGGTTGATGAAAAAAGAGGACATATGCAATACTTTCAACAATAAAGATTTAAAAAATAACAACCTTCTTCTAGGGGATTAAGTTTTTAAATCAACCATAAAAATTCAGGTGAGACTTCTGAGAAAGGCAGCTAGTATCAGCCTACACCCACTGAAATGAATCATGAAATCATTTCTTTCAATTCCAACTTCAAAGAATGAGAGAAAGAAAATGACTTGGTGACCTTCCAGTCTGTCTTTTCCCAATTGCCTCAGATGCTTCTGGTTTCTCTAATAAATGGTCTTCAAGTCAATATTTAAAATAAGTAACTTATTCTTGGAAATACTCTCATCAAAATTCAGCATGGTAAGATTGTAAGATAATTTTTTAGAAAGAAATAGTTTCAGAGGATTTCAAAAATTGCTAAAACCTTAAGAGAGCAAATTGAAAGATTTAGCTCACATTTTATATATCGACATATTAATGGGAATGATTCTGTTAAATTACTGTTTCTGACAAAATGACTACCATTTTATCCCACTCATCTAATGGATTTATACACCTTGAAATAACACCTTTGATTGGGCTCATTAAGCACAATTTGCATTTTGAAATACCAGTTCCAGGCATAAGGTAGCAGTGGCTCTGAAAGGTGACTAACTGGTAGAGACTCTTGAGGAGTATGTCTCCATTATTTGTATGAGTGGAATTTCTTTTTGTTTTTGATAAATTTATATACCATTGTAGAGTTTCTAGAATGATAATCTGATTATTTTAAGGCCATAAAGCTTTCAATTCACTCAAATGTTTTCTCTTCAAAGTTCTCATCCCTAAAAAACTGGATTGTTGCTACATGGCGTCTAAAGTTTTCTTTAACTAGGCTGACAATAACATACATCATTCGGCCTGGGATGCTTTTGACAGTGAAAGGGGATGCCATAAACTGGGAAAACAGCCATTGCCTTGGGATTGTCCCAAGCAAAGCAGTACATACAGTCACCCTATTTTTAGCCCACCCTACTTTGAGCTATCAAAAGGGCTTGAGCTGTTTTGTGTCAGTTGTAAGTCATCTTTTCTTATGGCTGTGTAGTATATCATTGCATATATGTATGTACCACATATTCTTTACCCAGTCTTCTATCAAAAAACACTGGTTGTTTCCATGGCTTGGCCACCATGCATAATGCTGCAATGAGCATAGCGGTACATATATCTTTATGAATAAACTAGAGGCCAGGTGCACAAAAATTTGTGCACTCGGTGTGTGTGGGGGGAGGTCCCTCAGCCCGGCCTGTGCCCTCTCACATTCTGGGACCCCTCAGGGGATGACCATGTGCTGGCTGAGGCCTGCTCCCCAGGGGATTGGGCCTAAGCTGGCAATCAGACATCCCTCTGGCAGCCCGGCAGCCATCAGGGGATGTCCACTTGCCAGCGGGGAGCAGGCCTAGCTGCAGTCGGACATCCTTAGCGCTGCTGAGGAGGCAGGAGAGGCTCCCACCACCACCGCTGTACTGGCAGCCATCAGCCTGGCTTGTGGCTGAGCAGAGCTCCCCCATGTGGGAGCTCACTGACCACCAGAGGGCAGCTCCTGCATTGAGCATCTGCCCCCTGGTGGTCAGTGTGTGTCATAATTCCCAGTCTTTCTGCTGTTAGGGTCAGTTTGCATATTACCCTTTTACTATATAGGATAGAGGCCTGGTGCACGGGTGGGGGCCGGCTGGTTTGCCCTGAAGGGTGTCCTGGATCAGGGTGGGGGTCCCGCTGGGGTGCCTGGCCAGCCTGGGTGAGGGGCTGATGGCTGTTTTCAGGCTGTCCACACCCCCTTCAGGGTGGGGGTCCCCACTGGGGTTCCTGGCCAGCCTGGATGAGGGGCTGATGGCTGTTTTCAGGCTGGCCAACTCCGCCGGTGACTGAAGCTCCCAGCCTCTCCTTTTTTTCTTTTCTTTTTTTTATTCTGGGATTTATTTACCTTCTATAATTGAAACTTTGTTGCTGCTCCAGCTCCGAGGCCACAGCCTGCTGAAAGCAGGTATCTGGGGTTTGTTTAGCTTCTATAATTGCAACTTTGTTGCTTAGAGTGGAGCTCAGAGCCCGACTGCAGCAGGGAGGAAGCTTGGCTTCCTTCATCACTGGAGCAAGCAAGCCTCCTGTTCGCTTCAGCTGCGTGGCTGCCAGCCACCATCTTTGTTGGCAGTTAATTTGCATATCTCGCTGATTAGCCAATGGGAAGTGTAGCGGAGGTATGGTTAATTTCAATCTTTGTCTATTATTAGATTGGATCTTATTAAGTGTCTGAGGCAGATACCCAGAAGAAAGGTTGCTGGGTCGTATGGTAACTCTATTCTTAAGTTTTTGAGGAACTTCCATGCTACATTCCATAGTGGCTGCACCATTCTTACCAGCTTTGTATGAGGGTTTCTTTTTCTCCACAACCTCTCCAACACTTGTTATTTCTTATCTTATTGTTAATAACCATTCTAACAGCTGTGAAGTGGTATCTCATTGTGGTTTTTATTTGTGTTTCCCTAATAGCTAGTGAAGTTGAGCAGCTTTTGATACAGGATGGGGCAAAAGTTAGTTTACAGTTGTTTCATATGGAAAATAATATAATAGTTAGTACATAATAATAAAAAGAACGAACTCTGTTTCACATACTCAACTGTAAACCTACTTTGCCTCATCCTGTATATCTCATGGCTGTTTGTATGTCTTCTTGGGAGAAATTTCTCTTCCGGTCCTCTGTTCATTTTTCAATGGGATTTTTTTTTTTTGGTATTTTGTTGTTGAGTCGCATGATTTCTGTATGTATTTTGGATATTAACCCCTTGTTAGAGCTGTTGTTTGCAAATATTTTCTCCCATTTGGTTGGTTGCCCTTTTGTTTTTGTTGACAGTTTCTTTTGCTGTGCAGGAGGTTTTTAGTTTGATATACTTGCCCCATTCATTTATTTTTGCTTTTACGTCTCTTGCCCTTGAGGTCAAATTCATGAAATCCTCTCTAAGACCAAGGTCCATGAGTTTTGGTACCTATGTTTTTTCTTCTGTGTATTTTATTGCTTCAGGTCTTATATTTTGGTCTTTAATCCATCAAGACTGGCTTCTGTAGCATGAAAACTGTGCAGTAACACATATCCCTACACTTAGAAGGGTCCTGAGTTGTATTAATGCTGGGCTATCACTGTACTGAAATTCTTAATAATTTTCAGAAAATGAGTCCCTCATTTTCATTTTGCTCTGGGACTTGCCCATTACATAGCTGATTCTGCTTGTCATGTTACCCACAGCTTTTAATGCAGTGCCTGATAAACACCTGTGGGTTGAAATAGACAATTAAATAACCATTTCACAGTTAGTTCTTTTCCTCCAAACATGTGTAAACATGTAAAACCTGGTAGCATTAATTTAATCATTGATTTGGTCATATTAAATGAGTAGTAAACTATTTAATTTTCTTAGTTTATATAGATGAAAAAATGATAGATTCTGAAGATAAACAATTTTCTTCTTTGACTTGGCACTTACAAATGGTTATTATATATTAAGCATTCACCTGAGACTTGTAGAAAATTTATGAAATGAAGTAAAATATAAAATAATTCTAGCTAATTAATAACTGGGTGATCTGTAGTAAATTAGCCTATGTGAAAAGGAATAGTGCCCATCTTATCTACTTCGCAGAATCAGGATACCTCGGGAGAGGACAGTTGGAAGTACAAAGCACTATGTTCATTTTTGAATACTTTGTCTTCTCTATTCCTTTTTGGTTTATCTGTCTCTTTTTCCTTATTCTGTATCACACAATTTATAATTTAATTATATAATTTATTTTCTTATTTCTACTGCTCCTTAGTTAGGCTTCTCTCTCCAAATTGGATACACACTGCGTACTATACTATTGTTTGCTGTTCTCCATTCACGTAACGCAGCTGAGACCATTGCATATAGTTTCCCTCATTTAGTTCATCTCAGGCCCTGCCTTCAAAAAGAGCCATGCTTCCTGATCATAGTGAATTAAATTAAATTGGGTTATTTTCATAGCATTTGGTTCCCAGGTGACAAAGACAAAGAGATCCTGCAGCTCACTGGCACTGGGTCCGTTTTAGAAGGACCAGCTGGAGGTGAAGGTTAGTGACACCAGCACAGGCCACACTCTTCCACAGGAACGCAGAGGACAAAAGGGTCAGCCAGAACAGAAGAACGGGAATTAACCAGCTGAGAATACACGAACTGCCAGCCATGATTTCCCGTGCGCTGTGAGAAACTTCTACTCTATGGATGTGTCTCATAGAGCTCTGAAAGAGTTAAGAAGACGAAAAGAGTAGAATCTTAAGGTTGGAACATTTTTTTGAAGATACTTAAACATGTCTGTGTCATGTGGACCCTAAGGGATGATAATTTGTCTTATATTGAGAATTAGATATGCTTTCACTTTTATAAAGACCTACAATAAAATACAAATAATATGAATCATCACATACCATGAACATTGAATACATAAATATAAAGGACCATAAAACTCAGGAACATTTATACAACTGTTAACAGCTGAACAGACATTCAGCTACCTCAGTCACCAAAGACAGAGGAGGGGAGGCAGTCAGTCATGAATTTAACCTTCTTCTTGTAAAAAAAAGTATTTAACTTTTTTAGGAAGGGCAGTGTTTCCAGATGAGGTTCTGAAAGCAATTTCTCATGTGGGGTGGCCAATCCTACGGTGTCATTTCCTGGCTGTGTGACCTGGAGAACTTACATAGTATCCCTTGTTTTCATTTCTTCATCTGACAATGGGGGTAGCAACGAAAATAAACTCATAGGGTTATTAAGAGAATTAATGAGTTAATATGGGTGAAATAGAACAGTTCCTGACACACAGTAATTGCTATATAAATATTTGTTAAATAAAATAACATATAGTAATCTCTTAGAGATATAATGGGCATTTTCAATAATGTTCTTACAGAAAATGAAAGTATATGTAATATAAAAATTATATGGAGAGGTCCTCCTTAGAACCTGACAGGACAATAAAAAAATTCCAGCCTACTGAAAGTATTACTTGCAAGGGGCTTAAAAAAATGCATTTCAAGTATATAGCTTTCTGATGCTCTGACTAGACACAGGGATAAAGCCTGGCCTCTCTATCTCATTAGGCTTTAAACCAAGCTTCATGGTATCCCATCAGTGGTTCTCAACCTTCCCAATGCCGCGACCCTTTAATACAGTTCCTCATGTTGTGGTGACCCCCAACCATAAAATTATTTTCATTGCTACTTCATAACTGTAATTTTGCTATTGTTATGAATCGTAATGTAAGTATCTGATATGCAGGATGTATTTTCATTGTTCGCGACCCACAGGTTGAGAACCGCTGCTAGTCTGCCCTTGAATCAATTTCCTGGTACTCTTGCATACTCTCTTTAAATATGTATAGTTCTAACTCCATATTTGTGCCATTGGACAAGTAGTGTACAGGTCAGTGGTTATCAAGATCAACTGTGGATTCAAAGGACATGGATTTGTATTCCAGCTCATTCGTTCCCTAGCTGTATCACTCTCAAACTTTATTCTTTCTTTCTTTCTTTTTTTTATTGACATTTCAATTTTGAACTATTATGGTTAAAGCTGCTAGGACCATGATGTGCAAGTGTTTGAGTGAGCATATATTTCTCTTGGAAAGATACCTAGGATTAAAATCGCTGGGTCACATGTTAAGTGTATGTTACACTTATAAAACACTACCAAAGTGCCCTGGCCGGTTTGGCTCACTGGATAGAGCATCGGCCTGGGGTCTGAAGAGTCCCAGGTTCGATTCTGGTCAAGGGCATGTACCTTGGTTGCAGGCACATCCCCAGTAGGGGGTGTGCAGGAGGCAGCTGATCGATGCTTCTCTCTCATCGATGTTTCTAATTCTCTATCCTTCTCCCTTCCTGTCTGTAAAAGATCAATAAAATATATATTTTTTAAAAAATAAAACACTACCAAAGTATTATTCAAAGTGTACTATTTTATATCCTCACCAGACATGAAGGAGAGTTCTAATTCCACATCCTGCCAACAGTTAATATTGTCAGTATTTTAAAATTTGTTACTTTAGTGGGTATATGCCCACTTTTTTTTCCTTAGTTAATCCTCACCAGAGGATATTTTTCCCATTGAGTTTTTTAGAGAGAGTGGACGTGAGAGGGAGAGACAGAGAGAGAAACATTGATGTGAGAAAGACAGATGGATTGGTTGCCTCCTCCACGTGCCCCAACCGGGGTTGGGGATGAAGCTTACAACCAAGGTATGTGCCCTTGACTGGGAATCGAAGCTGAGACCCTTCAGTCCAAGGTCCAGTGCTCTAACCACTTAGCTAAACCAGCCAGGCTGTATGCCCTCTTTTGAACATGTCCTTTTATGTATGTTAGTTTTTTAAAGTATTTTTTTCTTATTACTGTTCTAAAAAATATATTCTAGATACAAATTATTTCTTAGATATACACATAATGAATATTTTCTCTTATTCTGTGACTTTTTCGTTTAAGCAATGCTTTAGAAAAGCAGAAATTTTTAATTTTGATGATGCAAGAGTTTATAATTTTTTTAATTAACTGGATTTTGTTTGTTTGTTTGTTTCTTACTAAGATATCTTTGCCTACTCCAAATCATGAGGATTTTCTCCTATACCGTCCTCTAGAACAGTGATGGCGAACCTTTTGAGCTCGGCGTGTCAACATTTTGAAAAACCCTAACTTAACTCTGGTGCCATGTCACATATAGAAATTTTTTGATATTTGCAACCATAGTAAAACAAAGATTTATATTTTTGATATTTATTTTATACATTTAAATGCCATTTAACAAAGAAAAATCAACCAAAAAAATGAGTTCGCGTGTCACCTCTGACACGTGTGTCATAGGTTCGCCATCACTGCTCTAGAATTATAATAGTTTTAGCTTTTGCGCTTAGATCTGTGATTCATTTTGAGTTACTATGTTTGCATATGATATGAATAAAAGTCAATTTTTATTGCTTATTTTTCAAATGGATATGATGTTATTCCTGTACCGCAGTTTGTGAAGACTACCCTTTCTTCATTTAGTTACCTTGACACTTTTTCAAAAATCAATTGACTTGTGGATCTATTTCTGGATTTTTTATTATATTCCATTGAGCTATGTCCATCCTTACATCAACACTACATTGTCTTGATTACTATGGTTTTAAAGCAAATTTCGATGTAGGAAGTATAAGGCCTCCACCTTCATTCTATTTTTGTTGTTGTTAATCCTTACCCAAGGAAATTTTTTTTTCTTTTTCTTTCTCTTTTTTTTCTTTAGAGAGAGAGAGAGAGAGGAAGGGAGGGAGGGGGAGAGAGAGAAAAAATAAACAGGATGTGAGAGAGACACATCAATTGATTGCCTTCCACCTGTGCCCTGACAGGCCGGGATCTAACCTGCAATCCAGGTATGTGCCCTTGACTGGGAATCCAACCCGTGACCCTTCGGTGCAGGGGCCAGTGCTCTAACCACCAAGAAACATGAGCCAGGGTGAACTTTGTTCTTTTAAAAGATTAATTTTGCTAGTGTATGATCTTTGAATCTCCTAATATATTTTAGAAACATCTTGTTAATTTCTACAAATGCCTTCTGGGATTTTGATTGGAATTGCATTCCTACATCACAATTTGGACAAAATTAACATCTTAATAATATTGAGTATTTCAGTACATGAACATAATATATTCCCATATTTATTTGGATATTGATTTTTAGTTACAGTTTTTAACATTTAGACTATCTAATGAAGGAATGGATACTAGAATGACAATCTTCTCGAGTGAGTGGGTCGATCCAGTCTACACCACTGGAATAAATGAGAATTAGAGGAAGGATGGACTTTACCTAGAAATTGTGGGTTATGGACATGATAAACATTCAGCTTCTTTCTCTGATCCGGCCCATGACAATACTGGATGTTATTTTAAGACTTTTAGATTTGTGGGAGTCTAAGAATGTGAAATAAATTCTATCAGGCTTAAAGGTCTTTGGAAGGAGCCTGTCAGTCTTTTGGCCAAAATGTCTTGTCCTTAAAATGATAGCTTCAAACATTCTGATAAAGCAACCTCAAAATTACATGGATGTTACACTAATTTGTCCAGAAATTATTTAATTTCTTGGTGGGCAAGCATCTTTTAAACATGGGAAGATTTAGAATTAAGTGTACAAATGTTTGAGAGACTTAAAATCATATCATTGTTTATATTTTTGTTAGGCAGTCTGTATGCTTGTGATTTAATATGGCAGTAATATTTTAGAGATATTGGCATATTAGAAAAAGTTGTTAGCTATATATTGCATGTTGATGCATACTTGTGATTTATATGGTTTTGAAGCACTTAGGAGAACTCAAGGCTCATCGTATATGTTCAAATTACAAGACATATAAAAGTTTTTTAAGGACTTGGAAATAGTTTGTTTATTAATTCAGACAGTCCAAGTACTTAGAAATTATAAGTTTAATGAAATTGTAAATGAAACCAAATATTTTCCAAAGGCAATTAGATGGTGGTAAAATTTTCTAGAATTTTAAGTAGAATTATATGAAATGTAACTCAAACAGAAGCTTCTTTAAAAAGATGATAGGTTCTTATATTTGTAACTTTAATGGAATAAGAACATTTAAAACAGTAAAATCATGAACTAACTTTTCTGCCTACAAAAATATCCTAGAAGTCACCCCAAAACTCTTATGCAATGTATAAATTCCAAAAGTAACCCAGTTTTTTTTTAAAAAAAAGGTTCTGTTTTAAATACCTTTTAATGTTTACCTATATTAAACTTTAAGTCATGTGTTCAGTCTTTTAAATTTTCTGTGGATGTGCAATGCTTGGTCTTTACTTAGGAATTTCTGGGTGGCAGTGATAAGCCTCTTGTACAAAAAGCAAAGAAAAAGACACCAGCTGTTTGCCATGACTGATGGGAGAATGCCTCATTTAGTACTGGTTCAGCATAAAGGCTATTGCACACTTCTCCCCTAAAACAGGTACATATTTAGCCTCAAATTTAGATTACAGAATGGGGTTCTGAAGTGCTGCCAAACTGTTGGACCCAAAGCAAGAGAACTCAATAAATTGCTATTCCCAGAGATTTATCCCCAAGGGTGTTACTCAATGAATGATAGCTGTACTAACAACATGCTACAGGCTTCACGGGTTCTCATCACCAGACATTCATTGGATACTCCTATGTGACAATCACTGGAAAGGCAGAGATGAGGAGGACCTAGATGCCCACCTCTCCCACCAACCATTTCTACTTGATAGAAGGTAAACAATAGAGAAGCAATACATAGTCCAGTGTGACAGGAGCATCCTCAGGGTGGGGGAGCACATTGTGGGGATTCCTAATCTACCCTGGAAGGATGTAGACAAAAATTCAACACTTGAAACTTGAACAGAAAGTAGGAGTTGTGTGTACTTTATAGAAAGGAAAAAAAATTATCAATATGTCTTTTTAATGAATTTCAAGGTTTTGGGGGGATACTGGAGAGCAAAAGGAAAGAAAGCTAGAGATTAAACCCTCCTTTGGCATCATGGTAAAAATGGAATTAAATGTATTTGCATTATTGGACTAATCAAAGCTCAAAGTTTAGATTTCAAGGGGAAGGTAAATAAGTTGTAACTTCCCAGGCAGTATAACTGAGTAGGACAAATGTTGGGGAGGATTGGACACAAATGGAGAGAACCAGAGTATAAAACGAATGTCCCAGTTTTTCAGAAACTTGGAAGCTCATTGTTAGGTGATGATCCAAATTGGACACCTGGCACAATGTGAAACCTCTCCCTGATGATATAATATGCTCTGCTGGAACGCCACAAAGCATCACAGTCATAAAACTGATCAGTTTTTTAGGGGGCACAAAACTATGATGTCAAAGCACACAGTTTGAAGGACTAAATTTAACTCCTCTTATGCTCATGGATTTAAAAATGTAAAGAACAAATAAACAGCATCCCAAAGATAGGAATACCACTAAGAGCTAAAACATTCATAACTTGGAATCTTCTCTCTGGGCTTCAAACAGTCAACACTTTTACTTGATTCTTTTGTCCTTTAAATGTTTAAACTCCTTGTATATGTTGAATAATCACATACGATTTTAAGGCCTTTTTAAAAAAGAGGTGTTTCTATGTAGTGTTGGGGCCAGCATTTCCTTCTGCTTACAGAAATGTGAGATGGTAGCATTCATAAGAGTTGACATGTCCTGTACCTCATTAAAGAGGATTAAATTATTTTTTAAAATCCTAGTAAGTCCTTGAATGTTTACTTTCTTAGCCCAATCCTTGGTATATATGAGTCGCTCAGTTAAAATTTGTTTAATTGCATGTAATTAGATTCAGTTGAGTTGCCTTGCCTTGCATTTAACTGGCTTGGGCTAAGTTGAATTCTTAAAATCCTTAGAATTTCTTAACTGGTTAAAGCAACAAAGGTGTCCCTAGTTATGTTAATGTGGAGACTTTGGGACCCCACCCAACCATGGGGGGCTGGTTGCCAGGAGAATCAACTATGTAATTAGAGGGTTGGACTTTCAGTCCCACCCCCTTGACCTGCAGTGAGGGGAGAGGGGCTGGAGGTTGAATCAGTTGCCAATGGCCAGTGATTTAATCAATCATGATGTCATGAAGCCTCTATAAACCCAAAAGGACAGGGTTGGGATAACTTCTGGGTTGATGAACACGTGGAGGTGTGGGGAGGGTGGCACGCTCTGAGAGGACATGGGAGCTCTCTGTACACTTTCCCCATACCTTGCCCTATGCATCTCTTCCACCTGACTGTTCCTGAGTTATATTTTTAATATAACCTGTTATCCAGTAAGTAAAATATTTCTTTGACTTCTGTGAGCCGCTCTAGCAAATTAATTGAACCGGAGGAGGGGGTCCTGGGAAACTCTGGCTTCTAGCCACTTGGTCAACAGCACAGGTAACAGCCTGTGCTTGCAACTGGCATCTGAAGTTGAGGGCATGCAGTCTTGTAGGTCTGAAGCCCTAACCTGTGGGACCTGCTGCTACCTCCTGGTAGATATTCTCAGAATTGAGTTGATATCGTCCAGGAGGCATCTGAGAATTACTTTTGGGGCCTGTGTGGAAAACATCCACACGTTGGAACTGGATCCAGGAACCTAAAAGAAACCCAAAGAGGATCATAAACTTCTATCAGAGCTTTAAGTTGCAGCACAGTAATTAGCCCGTAGAAGCCATGGTTAATTGCATGGTTCTCATGCTTTCCCAGGATACTGTTGTGTTTCTCTGATGTGCTCTGTTCATTGCTGCTAAGAAAAATAATACTGGTTTAGTGCAAACATCCCCAGAGAGTAGATTCTCATTCCTCCAACCCAGCATGTGGTCAATATAAAGTAAATGTTACATTCCCTGACTACCAATTCAATTAACTACCGGGGCCTGAGATGCCTTAATTAACATTTAACATGAATGTCCTGAAGACCATGTCTTGGGATCTGAACTGTCAGCACTGTTAATTATTCAAGGACTAATTAATAGTGACTTTGGTCTGCCTGCCCTTTATTGAGATATAGCATATTCCAGGTCAGACAATGGGTTACCCAGTGTGGTTTAGGAGCAATGAACGGCTGTTCAGTTTCTCTGTGAATGCTGCAATTACTATTCTGTCCACTGGTCAGTATGCTTGCTTTTAGTCCAACAAGACACTGTTCTTATTTTTAGAGCTTTATGACCTATTACATAGTCTTAATATCTGGTAGGACACTCCTCCCCCCTTTCTTTTTTTTTCTGTTTCACTGTTGGCAAGCCTTTATTTTCCCATTCCACAAGTACCCGCCCCCCTTTCTTTATGCTGCTTTCCTTGCTCACATTTCATTAAGAAATTAGAAATAGGTCTAATTTTCTTCTTTTTGTGTCTCATAATTTTTGATCAACTGCTCGTCACTGTGTGTAACAGAACAGGAGAGAATGAAGTCAATATTTACACCAAAAATAGGGAGTGTTCCTTCTTTTGTTGGGCTACCAGGATGGGGGTCTGGGCTCATGCAGACCATGGTTAAACAGCAGCTTTAGTGATTGCACCGGTGGGAGGTCTCTCTCAGCTCACGGGCCTCCAGTCTTACGCTGGAGTTTCAGTAAATGCCCGTGGGAAGAGTAGGAGGGCAGCTGCTCTCTTGTGTCTGGGGGATCCTTCACACCATCATGGCAGCTCACATTCGGGCTTTAACATGTGAGAATTTCAACAGATTTCTTTTTACCTGTGTGTAGAGCAGATTCTTTCTCCTGCTGCACATCAAGGATGACAGCAGCTGAGCTTCTCTCCTAGAAAGGGCTCGTCACTTTCAGGATTTTTATAACTAGTGTTCTTTGCATCCTCAGCCATCAATTGTGTTTTTAAAAAATGACATAACTTCTCAGGTGGTTCTCATAATTAGGATCTGAGTGCAGCATTCTTGCAGTTTTCTTGATCTGAAGCTCAAGTTGAAGTCCTTTCATAACTGAGGTGGGTCAATATTGTTCTAATTTGGTTCTAGACTCATGATTATGCTAGGCTCAATTTACTCTTTAAAATTTTCAGTAATAACTGTGAAAAAATAGGAATTCCCTGTTTCTTTAAATTTTGTTAAAACTCATCTTTACAACTATCTAGGTCAGTGATGGCGAACCTTTTGAGCTCGGCGTGTCAGCATTTTGAAAAACCCTAACTTAACTCTGATGCCGTGTCACATATAGAAATTTTTTTATATTTGCAACCATAGTAAAACAAAGACTTATATTTTTGATATTTATTTTATATATTTAAATGCCATTTAACAAAGAAAAATCAACCAAAAAAATGAGTTTGCGTGTCACCTCTGACACGTGTGTCATAGGTTCGCCATCACTGATCTAGATGTTGATACCTTGAAGAATAACATATCCAGTTGCCACAACAATGTCTTTAATGCTTATTGAGCTATTAAACTTCTATGACATTAACCTCTTAACTTAAATGTTATGTGAAATGGTTTCAGAAACTACACCAATCTTAAGTCTGTTGGTTTGGGAAATAAGTGTATTCAGATTTCTTAAAGTCACCAAGATCTTCAGGACAGTTGTATCTCAAGAAGGTTTGAAGAGGGGAAAAAAAAAAGGAAGATATAAAAATCAGATAAATGTGCCTTTGTGCCCATGCCAAGACATTTTATTGAACATGGGGGTAGGGGGTTGGGCTGGGGAAGAAAGCAGAGGGCAGAGACAAATATGGAAACTGTTCTAACATGTGTTAAGGAAGCAAGGGTGATTTTCCATCTAAGCAGCTAATTATACTGCAGCAAGCATCATGAGTTAATAGATAACTTTGCACTGAACTTTGAGGTTCTGCAATTTTGAGAAATTATAGGGATACTAGAGGCCCAGTGCATGAAATTCGTGCACGGGGGTCAGGGGTCCCCTCAGCCCAGCCTGCACCCTCTCCAATCCGGAAGCCCTTGGGGGATGCCCGACTGCCGGTTTAAGATCGGGCCTAAACCGACAGTCAGACATCCCTCTCATAATCCTGGACTGCTGGCTCCTAATCGCTCACCTGCCTGCCTGCCTGGTTTCTCCTAACTGCCCCCCCCCCCCCGCCAGCCTGGTCACCCCTCATGGCTCCCCCACCCGCATGGTCCCCCCATCAGCATGGTCACCCCACGCAGTCTGCTGTTCAGTCATTTGGTCGTCCCTTACCCCCCTGCTGGCCTGGTCATAGGCAGCCATCTTGTGAGGGTTAATTTGCATATTACCTCTTTATTATATAGGATGTGTATAGAAAAGGGAATATTTTAAAATTTACCCTTTAAATTAACAGATTCATTTTTAATATTTATTTTTTCTGATTACAAAAATGACAAGTGTCCTTTGAAGAAAACTTATAACATTATACAAAATGGGGCAAAAGTAGGTTTACAATTGTTCATATTGGAAATAACACAATAATTAATACATAATAACACAAGAATAAACTGTTTTGGTTACTCATAACTGTAAATCTCCTTTTGCCACACCCTGTATAAAGAAAAAAATGTAATCTCAACCACCATAGAAAATCATTATTATTCATTACCATAGCATTTTTGTCTAGTACTTTCCAACCTCTAAAAATGTGTATGACTATGTGCTTAAATGTGTGTGTATTAACCTTTAAAAATATGTATGACTATAAACTTAAATGGGTGTGGGTGTGTGTGTGTGTGTGTGTGTGTGTGTGTTAACCTTTAACCATTTGTATGCCATAAGCGCCTATCGACGCAAGTGGCGGACCTTTTTAAATTAAATTCAAAATATCGTGGCAGTTAACTGGTTAGAGAATTGGCAACACATTCTTCGTAAGTTTTGTTATACAGTGTTGTAGTTATACTGTATTGATTTAATTCTAGCTATAGCATCATTAAGTGTGGGATCCTGAGCAAATCACTTACCCTCTCCAGTATTTTACTATAGTTGTAGATTTTCCACCTAGAGTTTATTAGAGTATATATTGTAAGTTAAAGATCTAGCTAGGGCCGAAACCGGTTTGGCTCAGTGGATAGAGCGTCCGCCTGCGGACTGAAAGGTCCCAGGTTCGATTCCGGTCAAGGGCATGTACCTGGGTTGCGGGCACATCCCCAGTGGGAGATGTGCAGGAGGCAGCTGATCGATGTTTCTCTCTCATCGATGTTTCTAACTCTCTATCTCTCTCCCTTCCTCTCTGTAAAAAAATCAATAAAATATATTAAAAAAAAAAGATCTAGCTAGGTTTTATTTATACATTTAGCTAAATTTTCTAATATTTGCTAATGTATTTTTTTCTAATTGCTCTGTAATTCTTCCTTTACCATATAGTAACTTCTTATGTCTATACTATAATTTGTTTTTGTCTAGTCCTTTTAGTTAATATAGCTATTGAATTTTTAGTAAATAGCTTTGTTTAAACCAGTTATAAAATATACTTATCTCATATGGCAAGTTCCCGTACTTTACTATTTTAAAAATATTAGTTTTTTTTCTCATCCATTTATTATTCTAGAAGAAGAACATCAGGAACATTTTGTCTGTAAACCTCTCAGTTAAAATAATTTATATCTTCATGGGATTAGTAGGAATTTCAGTAACAGTTAAACATTTTGCCTATTAGTTTTAGGCTAGAAGATGTTCCAGGTACTTTCTGTGCAATATATTCTTCCTTTCAAAAACCAGTTCAGACAGATAAAATTATAGGCATCATTAAGGGAGAAAACTAAAGTTCAGAAAGATAAGTAACTTGTTCAAGGTCACAACACTACTACGTAGGGGAAATGTAATTCAAATCTAGATGTTGCCATCTTCTTTGCACTGCTCACACTGTCCACTGCTTCACACTGTCTTTATCAACTGGTACAATAAAACAATTGCTTTACTTAGGTTGTGAGGAATGTTTGTAAAAAGGAAAGAACGTTGCACTTAAAAAAGATGGCTGAAGGTAGGACTGACTGGAAATATCTGTGAATAGGGTCTGAGTTCGATGCCACGGACAAGCAAATGCTGGGCATCTCAAGAACAAACATGCCCACCAAGTGTATCTAGCTGTCGCTGTGCTCCAGTCCCTGCTCTTGTTGCTTGCTCACAAATTCCACTTATATACGATTGGTTTGACTTCAAGATGTCATGGTAAATAAATGTGATGATGACTGAGGACTACATAAAGATAATAAGAGTTATCATTGTGTTAGTCATGCCATGTCAGGGAGATTAGGCTGCAAAGTCTTGAAGAGCAGCAGTAATAATAATTAACAGTTGTTCTGTTGTGTTTTCTCAACATAGGCTATCATGCTGAGTCCTCATAACTCTGGGAGGTCGCATGTATTACCACAGACCTTTCAGGCGGTTACAGAGGCAGTGCACAGAATGCACAGAATTCAAGGCGAACAGCCTGAAATCACACAGGTGGTGACTGACAGAGTTGGATGTGAAAGCAGTGAATGAGCTGTGGGAAATGCTGGGGTCTAAGCGACATAGAAAAGGGGGAAAGATAAGGAAGCTAGGAGTGGGCACAGCTACTACCTGTGAGAGGGTGGGCTCTTGGCAAAATGATGCAATGGTTAGGGGTTTTACTAATATGGGTATAATTTGGACCATTTTTTTTTCTTCAGTCAGGCATTTATTAAGCCTTCTGATGTTATGCTGTCCAGTGAAGAGCATAGTAGCTGAAACATGATAGACACAAAATAAATGTTTCATAAACAGATCAGTTTGGAGATTTGCAATAATGCAAACTTACAATTTGGTAGACTCTGTATTACTGAATCTGCTCTTCATGGAAATCAGGTCTGTCTTCAGCATGGTTGAGCCAGCAGGAGAACATATGAAGGGTTTTCTTGTTACGAAGATATGGCATCTATAAGAGTGTTAGGAAAGGAGCTAGTGCAAATGCCAAGATGGGAATATATGAATATACATATATTTTTTTTCTTTGTTTCTTCTTTTTCCCCACTCAGTCCTGCAACGCCCCCTGCCCCCCTACCATCTGGCATCCATTACAACAATATATTAACAACTAGGAAATGGAGAAAGAGTAGAACATACTATAGAATCATCAACTTAATGCTTTACCAAAGTTGAGAAAAAGAAAGGGAATTAGCTGAAGAACAAAAAAACACATTGGATATAGAAGACTATAAGAAAAAGTAAAGATTTAATAATGCACAGTATTCATTTCCTGTGGCTGCAGTGACCGAACTGAGTGACTTAACAATAGAATTTTAACCTCTCACAGTTCTGGAGGCTGGAGGTCCAGAATCAAAGTGTCCTTGCCTCCTCGAGCTTCTGGTGGTTGCTGGCAATTCTTGAAATTCCTTGGCTTGTAGACATATCACTCCAATATCTGCCTCCATTGTCACCACATTTTTGGCATTTTGCTATGGCAGTTCTAGGACACAAATAAAGACTTTGGCTCTAGGAAGTGGGGCACTACTGTTAGAAAAAATGTGGAAATGGCTTTGGGTAATGGGTTGAGTCTGGAAGATTTTGAAGCACATAATAGAAAAAAATCCTAGATCACCTTGAAGAGACATACGAAAAATTGTTTAAGGGGACGGGAATGTCTATCGTATCCTATCCTGTCCCACCATTGTATTTTGGAAGCAGGTTACTTGTTTTGTAGTTTTATGGTTCTACAAATGGAGAAGAAATTCCACCTCAGGGCTGCAGCATTAATTTATGCCCGAGTTTCCAGCCTGTTGGTCTGCCCTGTAGATTTCAGACTTATGGCCCCCAGAGTCATATGAGCTAATTTCTGAAACAAACACACATAATATAGTTTATTCAGTGTACATATGTACCATCTCCCATTGGTTCTGTTGCTATGGAGAATGCACTCATAAACAGCAATAAAGAAAACCCACAATATGCTTCTTACCTAAATTAGCTTCAGACTTGAGTTAGTTCATTGAGCAGTCTTGGAATTGATCATGGAGCAGGTATAATTTTCTCAGAGCTTTAGGCAGTTGAGAGACACATGTTAATTGCTGGCATAAAACCATTTTTGTAAAAGTCATGGACAATAAATATAAATGTTAATTGTACCTAAATAAGTTGCAACAATATATGCCAAAACATGTTTTCTTCGCCAGATTAGAAGGCAGCTGATTTGGTATATCATATACATACATGCAGAAGAGATAGGAGGTGGGTACCTAGGTCAGGGCTTCAATAAATGTTCAAAAATAAGTATTAATCAATGAGGTGGACTATAACCGCTATTTATTTTCTCTCTTCTCTTTGACAGTATTCTTTTCTCCTTAAAAGATTTACAAGTCATTTTTAAGTTTCTAGTAAATACATATTGTGATTGAAGATTTCATGTGATACCAAGAAATAAATATATATATGTATGCACATAAATTTATATTACACCTAGAAAATACATATTATATTGATGCATTGTTCTCTTAAAGCTGATTTCAGGGCTATACTGAAAAGAATTTTAAAGCTCAATCAAGCATTGACACATCACTAAAGAAAAAAACTTGATAGTTGAAACTATATATATGAATATCTATCTATCTATATATATATATATATATATATATATATATATATATATATATATATATAAAAGCCCAGTGACCGAATGGCGGAATGACCACAATGACCGGTCGACCACTCGCTATGATGCACACTGACTACCAGGGGGAAGATGCTCAATGCCGGAGCTGCCCTCTGGTGGTCAGTGCACACCCACAGTGGGAGTGCTGCTTGGCTGACCTTGATGAGCAGTGCTCTCACAGTGGGCCGATCCCCACAGGCCATGCCCCCACCAGTACACAAATCCGTGCACCGGGCCTCTAGTATTATATAAATTGAAAACACCATTCTGAAATAAACATAGCTCTATGAGGCAGTTTCCCAGGGATATCTCTCATATTCTATTTACCTGCATTCTTTTATTCCTATTTTAAGTTCTTGTGTGACCTTGGTAATGGGATTTGATGCATCGAAAATGAATGCAGCAGCCCTGGCCGGTGTGGCGCAGTTGGTTGAGAATCCTCCCCTGCACCGAAAGGTTGCTGGTTCTGTTCCTGGTCAGGGCACAAACCCAGGTTGCGAATTTGATCTCCAGTACTAGAGGCAACCAATTGATGTTTCTCTCTCTCTCTCCCCCTCTCCCTTCATATCTCTCTAAATCAATAAAGATATATTGTTAAAAATGAATGTAAAATAAATCAACAGTAGCTACTGTCAGGTGTGCTTTACAAAGTTTATGACTTGGGAGTTCACCTCACTTGAGGTTGTGTGAAACAAGGCTCTATTAATCTCACACATGGAAAGAGAAGTCGTGCATCCATGAAATTCTCATTGATGATATCTCTTTTTAGAAAGCACACTCAGGTCCACTTGGGTGTCTCCTCTTGTTCTCATATAAATCCCAGGCTTGAATAGCACTGTGAATCACATGGGGATTACTCTGTTTTACTAAATTCTGGGGTGTTCCTGGAGGTGTCCCCATCCTGGCTGCTGTCTCGGATGTCTTCAGCCCTGTGCGAGCTCCAGTGCTTGCTCTTTTCCCCATAAGTATTGTTTGTCTGGCTTCATGGAGTCTTGCCTTATGTGTACAAAGCTTATATATTAGATGAAAACTGGAGGAGACATTTATACAGATTTCGGGCCTATTTCTCCACAGTCGCTCTCATTTCACACATTCCAGCTGTCCCAATAGTCTCTTTCTTTCATCTCTGTCTTCTGACCTCAGCAAAACCAAGCTGAGGTTGTTTGAGCTCTGCTGGGGTGAGGGTGGGGGGCTCTCTCACTGTGCCGCCATCTGCAAGTGCCTGGGGGAGAAGGATTCATGATCCTGGGCCCACCTGGCTTGAGTTCATTCTCTCTGGAATTAGAGAGCTGCACTGCTAGTTTTCCAACAGCTAAAGTAGTTATTTTGTATATTTTCTTTAGTTATATAATTGTTTTTGCAAAAGGCTGGTCTATTACAAGATATTCCATCATGGCCAGAGGTAGGATTCTCTAAGAACATATTTTATGTTTGTTTATTGCCTTGGGAGTAACTGGAACATCCAGATAGTATAAATTCAAATTCCAACCTGGAAATAATTTAATTTGCCTCCTACGGTCCCGACCAAAACAGGATATCTATCTTGTCCTCCCCCTGTGTTGACTGGCATATTATTTCTAGACCACCCTTTCACCGACTGTGTAACCCATTCATCAAGGGAGGCCTCTTTTTTTCATTGCTGATGAGGGTTAAAATCTGAGAGTCTGAATTTCTCTTCCATGATAGTCATAGAGCCACCACCTACTTACTTGCTCTGATTTTTAAGTTTCCTCCTCAATTCTGATCACTGGTTGTATCTGAGTTGAGCTATACATTTAAGAGAATATTTACAAATGGGCTAGTCAGGATGTGGAGAGAGAAGGACTCATGAATTGCTGGTTAGAAATGTCAGTTTTACAATTCTTTGGAGGAAAACTGCAAAGTCTATCAACCCTTCAAAGTTACATACACTATGACCCCCAAATTTATTGCAGCATAATTTTTATTAGCAAAAGTTTCCAAACAATTTTAAAGTCAATCACTAGGGGACTGGCTAAATAATCCACTTTATAGGCATACAATGTAATTTAAAGAAAAAAGAAGGAAGCCCTGACCGGCGTGGCTCGGTTGGTTGGAGCGTCACTCCATACACCAGGGGGTCTCACTTCCCTGTCAGGGCACATACCCAGGTTGTAGGTCCGATCCCTGGTCAGTAAAAAGGGAGAGTAAGCCATGGTTCAGGTCTAATTGAGCTGCAGGGTATTTGCCCAAGATTCTCAGGGAGGAAAAAAATATGGTCTTCAAATAATGTCTTGTGGAAATGGGGTTATATGTGTTCTGTATGGCCTCCCGAAACTGCTCAGAAACTTCTAGATGGAAGGAACCTTAGGAAGGTCAGAGCTTCTCTGGACCTTTCAACAGTTTCCTGTGGATGCCATACCGATGTCAGTGGGTGGGAGCATCTTTTGTTCTCTGATTCTTCAGTGTTTGGGATTATCCCGCAGTGGAGAGTTAAGGTGTGGTTTTCAAAGCTCCCAAGTTGTAATCAAAGTGGACAATCATGTTGTCAGACTTGGTTCTCGGAATATATTTGATGAAAAGGGCAAATATTCTACTAACTACAAAATATGAAGCTTCATTCCACAAAACTGCACACATTAAAATGAGGCCTTCTCTTACCAATTTCTTATTTTCCTTGCAAGACTGTACATTGTAGGTTAAATTTAGTGATATGATTTAGATCCAAGATAATGTGGGGCTAGAGGAATGAGAAGAAAAACACATTGGTATCGTCCCACTTTCTTCTTTGTGGCACTGTATAATAAGTAAAAATTAAATTAAATCTCAGGAGGAGCCCATGACCCGGTCTGAGGACCTTCTGAGAAAGAACTTCCAGCCTTTAACTGCTCTTTTCCCACTTCTTTTGAAAAAATGGCTTTGTATTATTATACGGGTGAGGTGGTAAACATAAGCACTGCAGGATTGGAGAAAGGGCCTCTAGAGAAAGATTTGAGGGACTTGGGCAAAATGTAAGTAAAGAAAAATTTGTTCACTCTGATCAAAGACGCCCAACACCACCACCCCGAGGAGACTTTGCCTTTAAGAATTAAGCAAATGGCCCAGCCAGCATGGTTCAGGGGTTGAGCATTGACCTATGAACCAGGAGGTCCCGGTTCAATTCCTGGTCAGGGAACATGCCCGAGTTGTTGGCTTGATCCCCAGTGTGGGGCATGTAGGAGGCAGCCGATCAATGCTTTTTTCTCATCATTGATGTTTCTATCTCTCTCTCCCTCTCCCTTCTTTTCTGAACTCAATAATAAAAATATTTTTTTTTGAAAAAAGGAATTACACAAATGGGGCAGTCAGAAGTTGGGAGAGACAGGGACAACTATTTCCTGTTTCTAATGGTCCATGTCCAATCCTTCAAACTGAGGCTTTATGGAGGTTTTTTTTTTTTCTAGAGAGCAGAAAATCCTCACTAGCATGAGCTATTTAAAGGCCCTGGCCTTGCATTGAAACTGCAGAGTTGGCTGGAGCTGGTTTCAGCTGGATTTTCTGGGCAGTCAGTAATGCAGCAGCAAATTCACTCTTTTTAATATAATGGCAACCGTCATTGGGAGGAATGGGAATGACTTCAGGCAGTGCCAAATTTTAAATGAAAATCTAACTATAGCTGTTCCTTTTGCTCTCCGGGAGAGCTCAGGATTCAGGATGATTTTGCGGGGAGCCAGGGTGAAGGGTGACCTCGGCCGCCTGCTTTGGAGACCAGCTGCATGGAGAGCTTAGGTCAGCTGGCCCCATCCCTGGCCCCTGGCGAGGATTTGCAGGCCTGTGACAATGGGAGCAGCACAGGACTGAAAAGCAGCTTTGCTGGGTTGACCCGGTGTAGCGCTGGTATCAAGCAAGGAGGTTTGTCCTCTTTGATCTCCGAGCCCTTGAGCTGCAGCATGAGAAATAACCACGGAGTTATAATATAAAGCAAGTACCTAACTTTCTGTGTAGCCAGCAAGCGAGCCTGAGCCTTCCTGGATTCCGCTCCAGGCAGGGGTGAGTCACTGATGGAGCAACGGGCACACACTCATCATATGTTAAGCGAGGAGAAACAGTCCTTACGTTAAATGATTTCTTTTTCCACTCTCCGACCTTCCATCCCCTGACCTCCCATCTTAAAAATGAATCTGTTTACAAATGCAGACTTTGTGTATTGTAATGTCTGTCTCAGGTAGTCTAATCTGAAAGATTTTCGGGGCAGAGGGTGCAATCTCAAGCTAAGCTGGAATTAAAGGACGTGTCCGCTACCGTCTAGAAAACTCATGGGATAGGGTTGCCAAAGGCCTTTATGTAAGAAGGAAGGAACCTTCTAGAAGACACTTCACCCTAAGTGAAGCAGCAGCTAGGGGGGCAAACCTAAACTAGAAGTAACCGAAGTCTGTGCACAGAGTGGAGGCACACGCACTCCACCTCGGGACCCACAGCAGAACGTGTGAGGAAAAAGGGAAGAGAGGCTCTCACCCTTGTTTTCAAACATGGCCCTTCAGTTTTACCCCTGGGGGGTTCAGTGTTCCAGTGACAAGCCCAGTGACAGTCACTAGAAAAGTTACAGAGGCGGTGTCCACCTTGCGTAACAGTACCTCGGAAAGGGGCCAGTGCCACCAGGAAGAGGCAACAGACCCACCTGAGCAGCAGTGGGGTCCAGGATGCATGGCGGGCACGGAGGCGGAGGTGCCAGGTGCAAGCTGCACCAGGGGTACCAGTCTCTGCAAAGTAGCCAATTGGGAGATGCTCTGTAATAGGAAATGCCTATTCATTCTTGAGCAAAAGGAGCTTCTCAGGAGATGGTACTAATGAATGAGCAAATAGAAGAAAAGAGCCAAAATTAAAAAAACAAAAACATGAACTTAGAGTTGATGAGGCTGACCAGACAAAACAATGTTCCCTTTGAGAATTACCCCTCGCTTCACTCTGCACACTTGAAGCAGCCGGCGAAGCAGTCACAGTCCCTTGGATGACTTTTCCTTCACACAGGCTTCCACGAACCACGGAAAATGGCCCAGAGTCTAAACAGAGAAGGTAATCGCTAGAAGCAGCGGCTTCAAGGACCCTCAGCTCCTCCCTTTTCCAGGAGAGTAGAGCATGACAGCAAAGGGGATCCCTGGCTTCTGAGGCCAAGTTCACAAGCCCTGCAGTTTCCTACTTGGGGTGGGGGTGGGGGATAATAATGTGATCAGAAGTTTATTATTTCGGTGAAGATGGACACTAAAGAGAACAGAGCCAGCCGTCAGCCCCTAGTGCACGCCCGCACCCCAGTGCATATCGGGTACTGGTTATTTTGGTGTAAGCTCTAAACATATCTCCGTTTTGTTTGTGTGTGCGTTTGTTTTTTGCTTGCCCCTCCCAGGGCTTCCACAGGAAATGCAAAGTGCATCAGGTAACATCAAATGAAAATCCTCCTTGATTTTTTCCCTATAAAAATGTAGGGAAATGTGTGTTTTGAGCTCTGTCCACAAATAATACATGTGATCAGTGTAAGAAAGTATGTCAAATATTGTTTCAACATTCTCGGTAGACTATAGAAAGGATATAATTTTATTTCTCCTATCAGACATAAAATATAACTTTTACTTCAAAAATGTGTACATAGTAGACCAGCCCTCGGTAAATATGCACTGGAAAATGACTACCATTCACTGAACATGCTTGAAGTACTCTTTTCACCTTTATGATGACCTATTGTCTTCATTTTAGAAATGAAGAGCTTATAGACAAAGATGAAAGGAGTCAACATCCAAATGAACAATTTAACAAATAATAGGGAAAAGTGAGAGCACGAATGATACATTTAGTGATACACAAAACAAAACAAAATAGTGGATCAACCCCCAAGTGACTTTTAAAGAATTTTTCCTATAAATAAGAATTGCATTTCTTTTATGATTGTTAAAGTCATGCGTGCCTATTGTTAGATTTCCCGGTAATCCATGAAGTTCTAAAGGAATTCCAAACGCAAGCCCCACTGTGAGAAAATCATCTTGGAAGTTTAGAATTGTGGGTGATGCCTTGAAGATCTTGAAGATCCTCTTCGTGAACTCAGCCTCACTCCTAGGCTTTAGAACTTGGTCTCGAGTCAACTAACAAGGGTAGTTTCCTGAGGTCTTTTGAGTTTTGCCAAATCTTTGTTACTCATTTGAGGGAATGATTTGCTTTTTTGTGGTTTCATTACTTAATTGAGAGAACAGTTTGCACCTCAGTGGAGGCAGCCACAGATGGGAGAGCCATTAGGGATGTGTATGTGCTGGACCTCTCTATGCAGCCTCTCCCTCATTCTTCACCCCAGGCCACGTTGAGAGACTATAATTTACCCTGGAGAATGACACCACCAGCTATTCCTCCCAAACTCCAGGGGCACGGGGTCTTTTTGTTTACAAGTTTGAAAAGCAAAAGGACTTTCAAAATAAAATCCCCTCACACATAAAATTTTCTTTGGTGGTGACATGGTCGCAGATAAAGTTATTAAACGAAAATAACCTGAAAGAGAGTAAAAATAGATGACATTATTTTACATTGCAGTTCTGCCTTTCTGAAAACCAGGGTGCCAGCTAAGCAAAACTACAAGCAACTTGAACTCTTAAAAGTTACCTATACGATTACCGTTGTATGTCTCAACTACATATATTTATACCCTCCAGAGTTATTTCCTGGGCACTAGTGAGCACTCTGCATGAATTATCTCACTTAATATTCACAGCAACCCTGTGGAGCAGATTTGATGATCTCTCCTTTAGAAAGGGGGAGCTGGGCTTGGAGAACTTACAAAGTTTGTCGGAAATCACAAAATGAATAGGTCGAAGGACCAGCATTCAAACCAGTCTGGCTCTGTAGCTCAGAGACTTGATCATGGGGCCATTCCATACCAAGTTAGAACTGCCACGCTGGTCCTACAGCAACGAGCCTGAAGACTCGCCTTCACCCCGCCATGCTCACTGTGCAGTGTTGCCAGCGGGTTTTGGGTGTTGTGTCTGAGCGCGTTTCAGAGTCTGGGCCGAGCTCTGATGATCTGTAGGCTAGGTGTAGTTAATGCATGTTTGACTTACTGTGTTTTCAACGTAAGTTGGGTCTTATCAGGACCTGACTCCGTCCTAAGTCCAGGAGCATCTGTAAGAACTGGAGGTGGGCTCTGGTAAGAACAGCTCAAGCATATTGAACCGCACGGCCCCTCTCCCTGCTCTCTGTCTTGCTTGATCCTCCAGGCAAGACTGTTAATGGCGTTGTAGATAAATCATAGGAAGGAATAAGAAAGGGAGGAAATGTTCGCTGCTCACTGAAAGCCACTTGGGTTAAAAGGCCCTGGTCCACACGGGGTGAGCACATGTGGAGGGCATGGGAATGCCTGGGCAGATGGGTGAGTGGGGTCGCAAATCCTGGATTTTACCTCCTCTGGTGCTGAACAAGTAGCTTTAGTTCCCCTCCTTCTCAGTAATAAAGAAATTGATTTTTAAGGCCGAAATTGGGGTTTATGGCCAAGGCAAAATCATCCCTTTGTTTCCTTCCTGTTTGCCTTTAATCCACAGTAACACTCCCAGGCCAGGTGAGAGATGGAGACGCAGAGCTTGAAGCTCTTAGAGAATTAGTCCTGTTGATCCAGAAAACTCTGAAAAGCACCATTCATGTCGAGCAGCAGAGCAGCAGAGCCAATGCAAGGAGGAGAAGGCCTGGCCCCTCCATTTGGAATATTATCTAAGCTTGTTTTCCATTCAGCATCACAGCTGCACGGGGCCCACGTGTTTCAGCAAAGTACATGCACGTCCTGGGCCCTGGAAGAGGCTCCTGAACTCATCTCGGGCTAAAACAGCAGCCAGGGGAAGGTGGCGGCTTTTTGCTGTCTTTTATTAATAGTTTAAAAGCAGTTTTTGTTCCTCACTTACGTTAGGAAAGTGGAAAGTGAATTATTTATACTTGTTTTTAGTTTTCGTTGGGGAGTGTGGGTTATTTACTGTCGCGTTAGCAAAAATATATTTCACAAAATCGATGAGGATGTTAAAAGTTATGGGGGAAGGGGTTTTTGCAGTTTAATCTACTTACCAAACATCTAAAAATATGTTAATCACAAATTTTGTATTAGCTATGATGTTGAACTAACAGGGACATTCAAATCCTCACTGTGATAGGGTACTATTTATTGTATTTCTTTGGTCAAATGTGAAAATAGCTCATACTTAGTTTTCTCATTAAATATCCTGAGATATAAATATCAATATTATTTCTTGGATGTTATAGTTTTATTTCAGAAGGAAATGTGCACTGTACACCGCAAGAGGGCAGCAGCACTATACTTTTCATCAAATGCCTCTTGAAGCTCAGTACTGGGGTCTAAAACCATAATATAAGGTAACAATTACATGCCTTTCTCCAAATGCCACTTACTAACTCTGAAGGCATTTTATGAGTAAAGTACTTTTAAAGTCTTTTTTTTTTATTGTGATTTGCTACAAATGAGACTATTCTCAAAGAAAAATGCAATAATTTTAGTGAGTGAATTAAAGTGCCCCAGGAAGGTGAATTTCTCAAAAGTTGTTTATATTTCATTTTTAAGGAGCACATCATTAAAATTCTACAAGTATACCTTTTCAATAATATGAAAGCTTATTAACAAAATCAAGTATATTTAAAAATGAATAAAACTTGTCATAGTTTATGGATATTTTTAAAACTAGACATAGTTAAAATGAAACTGGTAAGCATAAAAATTTACAATGAATAACCCCAATTTAATGTAAAAAAGATAATTGAGATAATTGGATGTGTTTTTGCTGCTGAATTTACATTTTAATTTTTAAGATGCAATAAAATTGCAGTGATTTTACTTAGCCACCAGGTGGTGCTGCCTATTTAAACAGTGAAGTAGATGGAAAAGAGAAAATTAAAATCTGAGAAACATCATCCATGTCCAATATCATATTTCTATAGTCACCAGATGTTTTGAGAGTTATAGACTACGTTTAATTTCTGTGAGGGAGGCCTTTGAGAAAAGTCCAGGGGAGGAGAATGCACTGCCTGTAGCGGATACTTCACAGAATTACATGAAATTCACTTAATGGTGAAACAGACACGGATGCTGACCTTTTCACACAAAAAACAAAAGAGTCTGTTCTAACAAAATCTCACCCCATGGAAGCTGCTTATTATTACCCATGAAATGGTTCCTTTTATTTCTGAGGCAATGAAAAACAATGGCATTTTATCACTTTTCACATTAGGAAAAAGGAAAAGAAAATTGTTCCCCAATTCAGCAAAAGGTGGAGAAATCAAACCACATTTAATCTGCATCATCTGTAGATGTCGAAGTAATTATATGTGTAGAGAAGCCAAACTTCATTCACCACAAATAGTTTCACTTAAATTGAGAGGATAAATAGCACTGTAGGTATCCTGCTGTAGCAAAAATAAATTTGGAATGTGTTAACATTTCCTAAAAACAAAACCACTACCAGCTGAGCACAGAACACCTTCCATAGGTGTCTGAGTTTCAGCACCTTGGGTCCTTTCTCCAGGCTTCTGTGTGTTAATCTTTTTAGCCCCTTCCCTTTGCTCCTCAAGCTCTAGAGGTGGTAGCTCTTGCTACAGTTACTCCCTCTGAGAAAATTTTTGCTTTTTAGGTTATCTAGAAAACTGGGTTTAATTGTGTTCCCCCAAAAGATGTCGAATTCTGTATCCCCAGTCATAGGAATGTAACCTTATCTGCAAATAGGGCCTGTCAAAAACCAGACTGCATACTGAGTGAAACAAAGCAGGCAGATGAGTTTATGGCCAGGGTTTGCACTTGCAAGCTGGGAAACAACGCCAGGAGCACTGACTTCCAAGTTACATGCAGACTTATGAGTATTTATTTGTTTACTTTTCAATTTATTTTTATTGTTGAAAGGATTATAGATGTCTCCTCTTTTTTTCCCCCTTGACCCCCTTCACCCTGTACCTGCCTCCCCACCCCAGGCCTTCGCCACACTATTGTCTGTGCCCATGGGTTATGTATATCCTATATAATAAAAGGGTAATATGCAAATTGACCCTAACAGCAGAACAACCGGTCACTATGACGTGTACTGACCACCAGGGGGCAGACGCTCAACACAGGAGCTGCCCCTTGGTGGTCAGTGCACTCCCACAGGGGGTGCTCCACTCAGGCACAAGCCAGGTTGACGGCCTCCTCGTCAGTTGGACATTTCCCAAGGGCTCCCTGGCTGCCAGAGGGATGTCTGACTGCCAGCTTAGGCCCGATCCCCCAGGGAGCAGACCTAAGCTGGCAGGTGGACACCCCCCAAGGGGTCCTGAACTGCGAGAGGGCACAGGCCAGGCTGAGGGACCACCCTGAGTGCATGAATTTTCATGCACTGAGCCTCTAGTATGTATATAAGTTCTTTGGTTAATCTCCGCGCACCCCCCCCACACACACACTCTCCCCTCTTCCATCTCAGATTCCAAAATTTGTTCCATGCTTCTATGTCTCTGGATCTATTTTGTTCATCAG
This sequence comes from Myotis lucifugus, assembly GCF_000147115.1. Lineage (NCBI taxonomy): Eukaryota > Metazoa > Chordata > Mammalia > Chiroptera > Vespertilionidae > Myotis > Myotis lucifugus. The sequence continues at coordinate 1,508,922 of NW_005871162.1, read as the reverse complement.
TTTATTTTGTTCAGTAGATTCCACATATGAGTGAGATCATGTAATACTTGTCTTTCTCTGATTGGCTTATTTCGCTTAGCATAATACTCTCCAGGTCCCTCCAGCTGTCTTAAAGGGTAATGATATGGAAGCTAATTGGTTGCCTGGTGATCTTGTTCCCTACTTGGATCTGGGTAGCTGAGTCAGGGAACAAGGAAGTCCAGAGACAGGGTGAACAGACTTGGTGTTTGGGGATTGGTGTGTGTCCCTGCTGATTTCTGAGAACAGCTGTAAATTTCTGCAACTTAGGTAAGATTAAGTTTCATTTTCTTTAATGAATCTGCTTTGTCAAACTCCATTTCATTCTTGACATAAAGTGACTCCATTTCAGTTATTTATTTATTAAGTTTATTGGTTAATAACCTTATATAAGTTTCAGGTGTACAATAATACATCATCTGTATATAGCATTGTGTGCTCACCACCCAAAGTCTAGTCTCCCTCCATCACCTTAAATTTGACTCCCTTTACCCTCTTCATCCTCTCCCACCCCCTCCCCCTCTGGTAACCACTTACCTGTTATCTGTTTCTATGAGTTTGTTCGTTTGTCGCTTTCTTTTTATATTCCACATATGAGTGAAATCATATGGTTCTTGTCCTCTTTTTTTAAAACAATTTTATTTTATTGATTTTAGAGAGAGAGGACGGGAGAGGGAGAGAGAGAGAGAGAGAAACCGACTGGCTGCTTACTGCACACCCTCTACTGGGGATCAAGCTCACAACCCTGGCATATGCCCTGACTGGGAATTGAACCAGTGATCCCTTGATAAATGGGTCCACACTCAACCAGTGAGCCACACCAGGTGGGCGGTTCTTGTCCTTTTCCATTTTAGTTTTGGTTCTATAGGTCTTCACAGATGATCAAGTTAAGATGAGATTATTATGGTGGGCCCTAATGCAGTAGAGCTGTGTCCTTATAAAAAGGTGATATGCCTGTCCAGCATGGCTCAGTGGTTGAACATTGACCTATGAGCCAGGAGGTCATGGTTTGATTCCTGATTGGGGCACATGCCCAGGTTGTGGGCTTGATCCTTCAGGTAGGGCATGCAGGAGACAGCCAATCAAAGAGTCTCTCTAATCATTGATGTTTCTATCTCTCTCTTCTCCATTCCTCTCTGCAATCAATAATAATAATAATAAAGGTGAACTATGAACACAGACATAGAAACAGGGAGAACACTGTGTGAACATATAGACAAAGACAGGGTGATGTATCAATAAACCAAGGAACACCGAACATCACCAGAAAACTGCCAGAAACTAGGTGACAGGCATGGAGCATATTCCTCTTCACAGCTCTTGGAAGGAAGCAAAGCTCCTGACACCTTGACCTCAGACTTCTGCCTTCTAGAACTGTGAGACAATAAATTTCTGTTTAAGCCCCCCAGTTTATGGTCCTTAGTTACTGCAGCCCCTAGAGAACTACTACAGCTAGTTAACAACTTTATTCCTGTTTAATCATTTTTAGAGTAATTTATCTCTCCTGACTGGATCATGAATGATATAACAAGCACAGAGAATCACAGAATCTCTCTTTATTGTGGTCATCTTATATCACTATATCACTGCTGTGTGATTATTATTTAGGTTCAGTAGATCTATTGGTTTGCCTTAGCTTCCATAACAAAGTCCTATAGACAGGTGGCTTAAAGAACAGAAACTTATTTTTGCACAGTTCTGAAGGCTAGAAGTCAGAGATCAAGGCGTCAGTAGGGTTGCTTTCTTCTGAGGCCTCTCTCCTTGGCTGGTAGATGGTCATCTTCTCCCTGTGTCTTTGGTCTTCCCTCTGTGTATATCTGTGGCCTCATCTCCTCTTTTTCAAATGACACCAGTCATGTTGGATTAGGGCTCACCCTGTGACCTCATTTGAAATCAATCACATCTTTAAAGTGTGATTACAGATCAAATGTGGTCTGAGATACTGATGGTTAGGACTTCAAACTATGAATTTTGGGATGACACCATTCAGCCCATAAGAGGAGGAAATTTTGATCAAGGGAAAGTTAATTTCTTGGGGTAGCACTTTCTCCTTACAGCAGCTCTCAGGCTGCATGGCAGACCTGCAAATACTCCTCGTAGAGGTTCACAAATCATCCCTTGAATAATGTAGGTCAGGAGGTAGCCCAGGGTCAAGCTCAAGCTGAAACTCACTGGTCTATGAAGTTTACTTCCCCTCTCCCCTTGAGAAATCAAAACTCGCTTTTCCAGACTTTTGGTAGCTCTCCGGGTCTCCAGCAGTGCCCCGAGTCCACGGAGAATAGCCTGGCAAGCTGGTCCACAGGCTCTCCGGGACCCTGGAAGGTGCTCTGTCCACAGAACATCTTCACTCATTTAAAGAGCAAGGTCCCCTCTTAGAAAATGCTTCATCCTTCTGGACAGGTTGACCAGTTCCACGAGATTTTTGCCATTCCTTACCAGTACTCGATTTACTCCATGTAATTTGTTATTATTATATTTCAAATGTAACTTCGAAGTCCTTTTTATTGGCCTAAATATTTTTAATGATTTTTATCTTACATTGAGTTCTAGAATTATTAACAAAATTTCTTCAAGTCTGGGTTATTTTCTGTCATTGGTTACCTAACATCTTCCCTCCATTAAAAATTAAAAACAGATTTCCGGAAAGCACTCTCTATAAGGTTTTTATTTATAACACACCCCAACCCCTTCTCACTTTCTTCCTGAAATAGAGCATTTCTAGTCAAGGCTTTTTAAAAAATATATTTTATTGATTTTTTACAGAGAAGGAAGGGAGAGGGAGAAAGAGCCAGAAACATCAATGAGAGAGAAACATCGATCAGCCACCTCCTGCAACACCTCCCACTGGGGATGTGCCCGCAACCAAGGCACATGCCCTTGACCAGAATCGAACCCGGGATCCCTCAGTCCGCAGGCCGACACTCTATCCACTGAGCCAAACCTGTCAGGGCAAGGTGAGGTTTTAAGATTAGAAATCTTTTAAACAAACTCTGTGCAGTGTGGGGTGTAATCTTAACCATCCCTAGCCTTTTCCTCTGCAGTTACTACAGAATGTGAAGACGATCATTCTGTTACGGAAACACTGCATGGACACAACATTACTAAGATTTAATTTATGCTAATCCTCATAATTAGCCATTTTGAATGGACCTAAAAATAGTGTGAATTGATTGGGAACCCTGAGAAGGGTGATTGCAGGGAAGTAATGTTCGTTCATCTCATTAGGAAGGAATTTTAAACATTTCTCCAGGTGGCAGGATTCACCACCTTCCACTAATTAAAACCACAAAATTGTCAAGGCCAGCAAGGTTCTTTTTCCTCCCAGACCTCTTCCAGATAGGCAAGCTGTAGATGGTGATAATAACTCAGGAAATATGAAAAGCTCTACTTAACACAGAATCCTGACTTGAAATCTAGAGAATAACCATGATGCACCTCTCTTGAAACTTCTGTTCTTAATTGCAGAAATATTTCCTCTGATGGACAGCGGCCATGATGTGTGTTTTCATCGTGAAAAGTAACAAATTCAGCTGGTTTTGAGCCTTTAAGGTGTGAGGAGAGGTCTTGTGCCCTGGCAGGTGGTAGTTGTAAGAAAGTTACAAATTAAAGCTAAAGTAAAGCAAAATTGCATGGGGGAGAAGGATTGTTCAGTGAAGACTTTTGTATGATCAGGTCAAAACTTTAAATGTTGAAATATCCTATTTCCTTCATTCCCTGCCTCACCATTATTCTCTTTGCAATGCAATGAATAATATATTCAGTGAATAAATCTTACAAACAGGCAAGCTTAAGATTATAAGCTTATCTTGGTCATCCCTTATCTGCTTTCAAACACTAGATTATATAAAGATAACTCAAAAAAAAACAATAAAGACAATTGTAAAAGTTCAGATTCTAGGATCTAGAATCTAGATACCAGTGGTAAGCATCCAAGCCACTGTAGTTTAAAAGAATGAAAAATAGCCTGGTCGGTGTGGCTCGCTGATTGAGTGTTGACCTATGAACCAGGAGGTCACGGTTCGATTCCCGGTCAGGAAACATGCCTGGGTATTGGGCTCAATCCCCAGTGTGGGGTGTGCAGGAGGCAGCTGATGAATGATTCTCTCTCATCATTGATGTTTCTGTCTCTCTCTCCCTCACTCTTCCTCTCTGAAACCAATAAAAACATATTTAAAAATAATAGTGACTATAGGTGATTAATACAGAACTATCTAAATGTCCAATGGTTTTAAGAAACTTCTTGATGTTCACATACTAACTTATCTTCAGAGAATCGAGGACCATGACCACTCTTCTGACCTCTTAAAATGTCTGCATATCTACTCCATCATCCTCTGGTTTAGGGAGAACATGTGTACATTTCCTTTCTAGATTTCTTGCAAGTCAAATTTTCTCCCATTACTCTTTCCTGTTTCACTCCTCCCTGCCGGCACCTCTGCTCACTGTCTTTGGTTTCAAACAGCAACCAATGAATAAAAAGTGCCCCATCCTCCACCCCAGGGCAGTTCACCTGCGGAGGGAAGTTAGGTATAAATTAGAGGCCCGGTGCACGAATTCATGCATGGCTGGGCGATGGGGCCCATTGAGACCAGGCCAGCTGGGGGGAGGAGCCAAGGGAGGTTGGCTGTGGGAGCCCACTGAACACCAGGGGGCAGCTCCTGCATTGAGTGTCTGCCCCCTGGTGGTCAGTGCATGTCATAGCAACAGGTCGTTCAGGTTGTTCGGTCGTAACAGTCACTTAGGCTTATATATATTGGAAGGAACATGAGAAGCTGAGAGGTCATATATGTGAGACACCAGGGTAAGGTGTCTCATTCTTATATCTGCAGCTGAGAGGTCATATATGTGAGACACCAGGGTAATGACTATATCTCTCATTCCTATATCTACAATCACACTGTTGAAAGGTATAACAATGGGCAATATGTAAAAGAGAAACTGCCAATTAATAGCACTACAAGATGTATTTCTTCTCAGATCATCAGAATCATCTTGTGGGATATTAGAAATGGATCACAATTTCCATTTCTGGTTTCCACATGGAGGCACTTTTCTCAGTGGTCCTGCTTCTTGTCTGTTCTTTACTTCTCCCCTCAGGACTTACTTGAGAAGGGTAGCCTTAGTTTAACTGGGCTTAGCTAAGGCTCCAACCAACCTTCTTCTTTTTTTTCTTTTTTCCTTAGTTGGTTTCCAACCTTCTTCCTCCGGAGAGCTTGCTGCTTACAGAAACATTCCCCGGAGGAGAGGAGAAGGTCGGCAGGAAAGTCAAAGCTACTGTGACGGTAAGTAAATTTCCTTTTTCCAAAGTTTGCTTAACAGGTGCATTTGGGTCACCCACGAATCCACTGCCCTGTAGACCAGCCTCTCTCAGTAGCACAGATGTTAGTTTAGTCTCATCTATACTCTTTTATTTATCTGTTTGTTTAGTGGAGAAGATGGGTGGTGTTGATTGGAACTGTCTTATAGACAATGACATATGGGTCATAATGTACATGAACATTCCACGAACAATTAATTCATATAAACTTAAATATAAAGTTATTACTGAGGATTTGGATTTACAAAACTGAGCCTACAAACAGAATAAAAAAAAGTCAAATAGAACTGAGAGCATCTTTAAATGGAAATATGGGTTTTGTCGAAGCCTTTAAGTCAAAGGCTTCATGTTCACTTATATTTCTTCACTGAAGCTTTTTCACAGTTCAAGTTGGATTAAATCTCTTCTCCCACATTTCTTCTGTTGCATGTTATACCTTCAGCACTTGCCCCATCTGCCTGGTCATACATGTGTTTGTGTGTTGTTTTTACTGGCGATCAGGGGTCATAGGTTATTTTAATTATATGCATCCTGTTCCGAGATATGTGCCCTGCATATGGTTGGACTCAATATATGTTTATTGAAATAAATTATGTCACAGATTCCTTGGAAGCTACCAAAGAATAAATATGGATTGCTTTCTTAGTAACTTAGAACTAAAGAGGTAGATAATAAAGGCATGTTTATTCCATTTTACAAAATAGTTGTAGTTAGACTAGATGATTCTCCAGTGTTTCTTTTTTTTAACTCATTTTATACTAAGTTTTGTGGAAATCAAATTTTAAAAAATTATATTAAAGTTTATTTAATAAGTACTACTTAATGAAGCCTGCAGTGAACCATTCTGTACACGAAGAAATACTTGGTCATGGGAATAACTGCCTTATGTATTACTTGTTTCTGATATTTCTCTCCACATTTACTTGAAATAATCCATTTTTATCTCATTCTTTTACAAACTTAATGCAGTGTAGAAACTATTTTTTAGATGTTCCTCTACTTAACCAAATAATTATATCTGCATATATTCCTGCATGTCAAAAACGGCGTTCCCTATGGCTAATAGCTCCACTTAGCTTCACATTCCTTCTCTTTCTAGAAGCCTTCTGATGGCTTTTCTCAGCCAGAAGAAAGGACGGCTTCTTACTGTGGCTTGGAGACCCCGTAGAGTGCGCCCCCTCACTGTTAGCCCACTGTCATGTCCTGCCACTTCCTGCACCCAGGTCACTTCATGAACAGAAGCTTCCTGATGTTCCTCCAATCAGCCACTCTCACACCTGTGTCAGGGCCTTTGCCCTTGCTGTTCTTGCTGCCCAGGTCCCTCTTCCCTGCTGCGTGGCTCACTCCTGCCCCTATATTTCCTCCACATCTCTGCTCAGTGTTCATCATGAGAGAGGGCTTCCCTGACCATCTGTGTAAGGTAGCGCCCTTCCTCATTACTCTGTCTCCTTGTCTGCTTATTTATATTTCTAGCACTTATCACCTCCTGATACATATTTACTTGATTCCCGCCCCCTCCTCCCACCCACCCAAATCTAGAATTTAAGTTCCTTTAGGGAAAGGATTTTTTTAAAAAGCCGTTTTATTGATTTCTGTGAGGAAGAGAGAGGGAGTGAGAGAGAAACATCAATGTGAGAGAGAATCATTGATTGGCTGCCTCCTGCATGTCCCCCTTTGGGGATCAAGCCTGCACCCCAGGCGTATACCCTGTCGAGAATCAAACTGTGACCTCCTGGTTTATAGGTCGATGCTCAACCACTGAGCCACGCCAGTGGGGCTGTTTGATTTGTTTTTACTATTGTATTTCCAGTTCCTAGAACAAATCCTAACACATAGTAAGTGCTCAATAAGTATTTGTTGAATTATTATTTACTGGATGAACATTGGATATGAGTGGATTATTAGAAACTGCTGGGTAGAGAAAAGGCGTCATGAAACCTAAAAAACAGTTCTTGCCCTTTAGGATTCTTAGAGTGCTCTTTGTATATTGTGTTCAACGTTGTCATACAGAAATTTTGTTTTGTTTATATAATCACTTATTGTTTTGATGTTTTTCAAGAATTGATTTGAGAGAGAGAGGAAAGGAGAGGGAAGAAGAGATAGAAACATCCATGAGAGAGAAATATCAATCGGCCACCTCCTGCTTGCTCCCTACTGGGGGTTGAGCCCGCAAACCAGGCACATGCCCGGACCAGGAATCCAACTGATGACCTCTTGGTGCATGGGTCCATGGTCAACCACTGAGCCACACCAGCCAGGCCATAAACATTTATTTTTTATTTTCCTTTAGGTCTTTGAGTCCTAAGCTCCAATGATTTATTTACTATGTCTGTGTAAAAGTTTGTGTCTCCATTCTAAACCAACACTCACTCCTTTATTTCTTCAGTGGCCCACTGATTCTCCTGTCACTCTGTGCACTCCCATATTCATGCCCCATTACTATGCTCACTGTAGCCTCTAAATAAAACTCCACCAACTCTTTTTTTTTTTAAATGGTCACTTGGACAATTCTTTGGCTCTTGGTTTGTGTAATTCTAGGAAGTAACCAGCAGATGTTACCATTGCAACAACATTCTGATTCTTACTTAGCTTGCCCAGAGAAGCACAATAACATTGTCAGAGACAAAATTGGGGAGGAGTGAAATTTTCTGGGTTTTAGCTGCTTCATTGCCGATAAAGGTTATTGTTGGTGCAATTTCTAGTGCCAGCTGCTTAAGATGTGGGTCTCACAGAAAGCATTTCCCCAGAGAAGATATCTCATTTTCTCAAATGTTGTGGAATTGACTACTCATCACCTATCATGTCTGAGCTTAAGGAAATGCCAATTATGGTTCCAGCTTTGGCCTGATTCACTGCTTATACTGATTTCATTACTTTCTAACTATTTAACTTTGGGTAAGTACTTAGATTCTCTGACCCTCAGTTTTCTCGCATGTAAAATGGCAATAAGGAAATCCATTTCCATTTTTCAAAGTGGTTGCAAGTACTCAAGGAGCTATTATTACATTAGTTTTTATCTTTTAAAAAAAATATGTTATGTAGTGCACTGTATATTAACCCAGGAGCCCCAAGCTCACATTGGAACAACATATTTGAGAAGTCATTGTTTTGGAAACTTGGTGAGGGGTCAGATAGACCTAATTTGCATAGGCTTAGAAGACAGGAATTATTGTTGATTTAAAAAGAGGCCAGTGATTAAGATTCGCTTGTTAGCAGCACTTGCATGGCGTGACTGTGGCAAAACCTAAATTATGGTTGGCTAATGTGGCAAACCAACTGTATAGATTGGCCAAGGACTCAAAGAAAAGAAAAAAAAGAACAAAAGGACCTGGAAGACACCACAAAGTGTCATAGAGCCCGTGTACTTTATTCCTAGGCATACCAGTGACATTGTACGTGGGCATCTAAATGCTAAATGATCTGGTTGTGAACTCCAAAAACATGAAATGAATCAATAATGAAAGCTTTTGAGATAGATTTCTTGATGCAATAAAAAGTGAGTGCTTCTAGCCTGCGAATGCAGGAGAAAACAAAAACAAAACCTAAAAGTTAATGGTAAGTAACCTTAAATCTTGACATCCCCTGGCTGTTTAGGTACCACCTGTTTGATTAGCCCTGGTGCTTGATTGTATAACAGTGCAGGGCAGCCCTTGATGTTCTCAGAGATGACTCCCAGCTTGAGTCGTATATGTAATGCATTTTGGAAATATTCCCACATAAAAATGTTTAGTTATGAGTGGTAAGCTTCATTTATTTAATAATTCAGTTTAATGAAACATCAGTTTTTGATGTTTCTGATTTTTCAATGGTTTCTTATTTATAGAAATTATCCTTTCAGAAAGGTGCCATAGATTCTTTTTTAAAATTTTTATTTTTCAATTACAGTTTATGTTCGATATTATTTTGTATTAGTTTTAGGTGTACAGCATAGTGGTTAGACAATCGTATACTTTACAAAGTGTTCCTCCTGATATGTCCAGTACCCATCTGGCACCGTACATACTAGTAGTTATTACAATACTGAGGCCTGATGCACGAAATTTGTGCAAGGGGCTCGGCTCTCGCAGCCCCGGCTTCGTCCAGAAGGCCTTCCGGAAGGATGTCTGGAAGGTCATTCGGCTGTCTGATCTAATTAGCATATTATGCTTTTATTACTATAGATTATTGATTATATTTCCTATGCTGTACTATTAAATAACAGATTTAAACCTTCTGATTCCTTCATTCATGTTCATATTAATCTAATGCTCACTGAGTTTATTCTGCATGTGAGACACTGGTCAGAATGTATTGAGAGGTCTGATTGCTCACTGCTTTCAACAATCCTTTTCCTTGGGAAGAAGAAACATATCAGTTTCCTAGAATTTATGCAAGACTCTGCAGTGTTTTTCTATTCTTTTGGACACTCAACCACTGAGCCACGCTGGCCGAGCTATAGTCACTTTTTAAATAAATTATTAAATTATCACTCAAGCAATTTAAGTGCCTTTTCCAACATCACCCACTTGGTAAATAACAAAAGTGGGATCGAAATTCTTTCCAGTGATTTCAAGGCCCTTGTACTATCTGATTCCTTGTACTATCAAACTACTTCGTAAGTGGAGCTTGGATATAACAAAATCCCATTATGCTTAGGTGTGTTCTCCTGGTCCTGCCTTAGGCCTTTCTATGTTTCTTTCCAACACATCTCTGCTGCCCACCCAGGTCTCCATCTCATTGCCCATTACCTCGTCTCCACTCTATTCAAGTTTTGATTTATGCCAATAAAAAATCAAAATTTCATATTTATTACATTTGGTACAAATACTTCCAATATAATTTGGCTTCAGCATATAATAAGATTTATAAGTTTAAAAATGAAGTAATTTATTTCCCCCTGACTCTCTAACTCTAAAACAATGATAGAACATGAGATAAATAAAAAGACCTGATGGCTGTTTACATTTTTAAAAATCCATACACTTGGATAGGTCAAAAATGTTCCCTTTTCCCTTTAGACTTAGAACATCTCCAAATGCTGACCTTGCCTTAAAGAAAGTCTGCTTATTTTTTAAAATACGTTTTTATTGATTTTAGAGAGAAGAAGGGAAAGGGATAAAGAAATAGGAACATTGATGAAAGAGAAGATCATTCAGCTGCCTCCTGCATGCCCCTATTGGGGTTCAAGCCTGCATCCCGGGCACATGCCCTGACCGAGAATTGAACCATTTACAAACAACCAGTGAGCCACACCGGTTGAGCACTGACCCATGAACAGAGTATTTTCACTGCCCTAGAATTCCTCTGTGCTCTGCCTATTCATCTCTTCTCTCCTCCATCTCTGAAAACCTCTAATTTTTTATTCTTGCCATGGTTTTGTCTTTTCCAAGGTGTCACAGAGTTGGAATCATAAGGTAACGGAATCATAATCTTTTTAGATGGCTTCTTTCATTTAGATATACATTGAAGTTTCCTCCATGCCTTTTCATGGCTTGGTAACTGCTTTTCTGTTGTTGTTGACAGTATTTTTTAATGTCTCAAAACTTTTTACATGTTAAAAAATATTGCTAAATTACTCCTCCAGAGGGCAGTATGATCAAGTCAGTGGACATCAATGAGTAGGACTTTGCAGAAAGTAGGACAGATGAAATCAATGGCATGAGATAATGAGCAGGAGATGGCTGCTTCCTTGTCTAATTTTCCTTCCTTCCCTATGATTCTCAAGGAAAATGTCACACAGAAGATCTCAAAATGGGGACATACATAATCGAGAGGAGACATTTTGTTAGAATAGTAGTGAAGCAAAGCTAAACAATGGAAAAAGTTTGAAAGGAAATGCATTTTTCCAACAACCTTAAAATTGTTTCTCCTTATGCCTTTGTGCTTCAGGAAAACACCCGCTCTTTCTTGAAGGTTTCTGTGTTAGATGTCAGTTTCTCCAGGAAACCTGTCCTAACAAACTCTCAAGCTCTGGATGAGCACCCTTCTTATGCAGTCTCAGCACATCCTGTATTGCTCATACCCTGTTATTTCTCACACAGTGGACTTATTTATCTCAGACACTATACAATAAGCTCCATGAGAGTCTCTATCCACTTTCTATGTATATGGCCTCTTCAAATATTTAGCACACAGTGGCTTCTCAATACGTATTTTAGGAAAGAAGGAAAGAGTTAACTAAAACATGGATTATCTGAATTAATTAAACAAGGAGGCCATTAGCCTGATGTGGCTCTAATGTCATGGCTTTCTCTGTAAGCAAACCAAATTCTAAGCCTGTAAATGCCTCAAGACTATGAAATTGAAACCTAAGGACAACCATTTACAAACAGCCAACTAGGCTGTATGCTTCTGCCAACCAAACCATTTCCTTTCTTTGCTTCTGCACTTTCTCGGTGTAAGTTTTACCCCTAGCTGGAGGCCTCCTAACCACTGCAGGTTTGGGGTTGCCTGAGGTGCTGCCTGATTAGATTTGGTAAATGCTCAAATACCTCTTCATTTTTTAAATATGCCTCAGTTTATCTTTTAACAACACACACACATTCTTTTGGCAATTATAAAGATATGTGGGAAGAATTTCTAGTATCAAAAGCTAAGATTTCTGTATAAAATGCATTAACATATTTTTAAATGCATCACTAATTTGGTAGAATATAAGGGATGATTTTGGAAATTCAGAAAGAATGAGAATACTCTATGTGACCAAGTTTCAGGAAGGGCAGTAATTATGGGCATCAGGACCAGCTGGATCCTGGTTCTGAATGCCACCAGCATCCCTGGTAATTGTGATCACTCAAGCATATTTATCACATGACCACATGAGCATATCTGTCCTTTCTGCTTATCAGCCTCATTTGTCTCTCTCGCTATTGTCCAGCTTTCTCTCTATAGAGAATATGATTACTGATGTCTCTTGAATTCTATTAATCCATTGCTTTCACTCTTATATCTACTGTCCTTACATAACTGACCTTCCACACATTATAGAAAGAAGCTATGGCTGATATGATTGCCTCGTTTATATAGTATTACAACACTGACTGCATGATTATTAAGTGCAATATCCAAAGTAGAATCTAGGTCTTCCGACTTATCCTAGACAAGCTTCCTTACCACAGATCTTCCCTGTACTTAGCTATAATTTAGATTAAAGATCTTCCTCCCATACTCTTCTAGCCCTTGATATCCCAGGGAGCTGTGGTTTACCCAGAAGTGAAGGCAGTTTTTTCTGGTCTTGAACATCAGGTGACTGGAATTGTACTAGTAGTTGTTGGTTGATGGAAGGAGAATTTTAATATGAGGAGAAAAATGTTAACACTGGATGGTATATGTTCATGTTCCTCATCTCTGAAAACCATCCACATCAAAATTATGATGCACCAGCTTGCCTCCTCTCCACTCACTACTCAAGTTTTGATTGATAAAATAAAAAATAAATAAATTTATTGATAGCCTGCCTGATATGAGAGTTTAATTGCACTCCTCCAGGCACATAGCTTGGCACCTAATTTGATTTGTACAAAGAAGCTTCCTTTAAGGAGTGTTCCTTGAAAATCTGGGGGGAGGGGAACTTGACTATGGACCAGGAAAGTACAGATTCAGTTGATACACTGCAAATCACATCCTTTAGACTTCATGACTAGATGTGAGATGATGGAAACCAATCATATCTAAGTGAGCTGATGACCTGAAGAGCAATTGGAGAGGTAGGACAAGACCTAAGCAATACCTCAAACCCACCTGGAAAATCATGCTTTATGGCCGTCTTCATGTGTGGGGAACAGAATACCTTAGAGAGAAAGTTCCTCACATCAGGGCAACTTTCCATCTCACATAGGTAAATATTTTGGTTCATCTCAACTCCTGTTTTCTCTCAAGTTTTGGCATTTCATATATTATAGATTCAGTCTCCCAAAAGACATTAGTTTACTATCTTTGGTCATACAATGTTCACTTCTGCAGAAGGACTCTATAGGTTCTGTTTGGGTCAGGGCCTAACTATTGAACCAGTCAGCTATGTCCAGAGGTGGCATGGTATAATTGGCTTAATTTGGATGAGATGCTCATATTTTGTTGAATTGGTAGGGACAAGGGGGACTGGGTTAAATAACAACATGCTACTCAATCGCCTTTTCCCTCTGGCTTTGAACTCACTGAGGGCAGAGACTGTTTTATTCCAATTCCCTAGCATAATGCTAGGGACATAGATGCCAAGTGAAATGTTATGACTTGATTGTTGAGTTGTACATTTTGCATTTGGGTTAATATTCTAGCAAAAATAAGAGCTTATTAGGCAGTTTCACATATATTTCAAAGACCACAGAACTCATAATGATTTCAATTTATATACAATTTAAGGCTGAGTTTGTACCACAATCTCTGAGGAATATATGCAAAAGCTTTACTTATATAGTCATGCTCCCTGATCCTATAATTTTAATTGGATTCCCCCGGGAGCTCAGCTTGATATCCAATTTAATTTGTACATAGTAGCTTCCCTTAGGCAAGCAATTCTAATGAATTTTAAAATTTAGCTTTCATGGTCAGTTGATGAAATATTTTTTTTCTTTTAACAAAGAACTTTTTTTATTTTCCAGAAAATGCCTTATTGTGCTTGTATTTTTTCTTTAATATTTCATATATTTTATGCATTAATTCTGGGTTATATTCATTTTTTCGGTGTTTATTTATGAAGATGTAATTTGTCATTTTAATACATTTATGTTTGTTTCTTTTTCCACACACTCTCATCTTTCTCTTTAAAAATCAAGGTATTTATGGGCAAGAAATCAGTCACTATATGAGAAGACAATTCAATGAAAATCACGGTTGCCAAATGAAATTCAGTTCTCTCTAAAAGCCTGGAGACATCTTAAGGATAAGTATGCAGAGAGAAGCCAGTGAGGTCTTTTTTAGCATCATATCCTACACTTTTTCCTTAGGATGATGGGCAGGTTGGGTTGTTTCCCTGGCCAATGTGTGTCATTTTGAACTAAAACCCTACCCTTTCTGTTTGGTGCTGTTTATCAGGGTCACAGATGAAAGTCAGGCATTCCTTTAATTTATGCAATTCCCAGGTTTTACTGTTGTCAGTCTATGTATGTGACCCTATAAACTCCTAACAAGGAATTTAAGATAAACTTATGAGGTTTTCAGTCATCCTTCATGATGGAATGAGAGCTAGAGCAGTAGTGTTGAGGTTAGGTCTCAGCAATCACGCTTACCTTCTTTAGCATTAACCATGTGCTGAGCACTGTTCTAAGCACTCTACATGTTTGATAATCCATGTGCCTTTCTCAGTTCCTTGTATGTTAGATACACCACTTCATCTTTTTGTGCCTCCATTTCCTCATCTATAAAGTGATAATAATAACTACGTTATAGGGTAGCTCTGAAGATTAAATTTAATTATACAACATGTTGTTCTTAGACAAATCCCTAGCACTTAGTAAGCACTCAGTAAGTATTCATTATTCTTTCTGAACTCCACAGAAATTTGATACTAGACTTCCACTAACAGAGAAAATGGGATCTATCTAATGATTTCTACTGACTATACAAAAATGTACTTAGGGTGATGAATGGCAATCAGGATCTCACAACTTAAGCATGATTTCTCTTAAGTACATTAACCTTCTTCTGGCCTATGTCATCAAGCACTGTTTCAGAGCTGCTGTAGATGGTTGGGGCGTACAACTCTGAGGGCGTCAATGGTGTAGTGTTCTGTGTGAATGGAGACCCCACAGGTGGTGCCATGTGTCATCTGCGCACTCTGACATGGCAGCCCTACTTCTCCTGTGCTCACGGGGAACTTACCCAAAGGCAGAACGGGGATTTCTGGGACTTTCAAGCTGACGAGTTTGCTTCATGGAATTTAGTCCTGCAAATTCTTGCCATCTCCAAATGAATGGATGCGATCAAGTCCATAAATTTGAAAATCTGAGTAAAGAATTATTGACTTATAGTAACCCCACTTAAAAATAATAACACTCTGAGAAACAGACATAGAAATCTTCTCTACACAGTTTTAAAGCCAGTCACACAGAAAAAGGCTTCAAAAAAATACAGGGTGTCCCCCAAAATGAATACACACTTTGCAAAATTATTAATTCCAATGGGTTACATCTGAAAAGAAAAAAACATAAATTGAGCTATCAGCTGTTAAAGGTGTAGACATTTTTTGGGACACCCTATGTATCAGAATTCTAGAATTAAGGCTGATTTTTATTTTCTTTCACCTTTTCTGTATTTTGCTAAATTATTTTCAATTACCATTTATTACTTCTAGAATAAAAAAGTGAAATCTAGAAAATTCCATTTTCTCTTCCAATATCATTTTCATTACATTTTTTCTGCTTTTTAAAATTGTTTTTTTCATTAAACTTAAAAACACACACACCATAACTTCATTTAAATATATGTGTCAAACATATAAACAGGAGTGAGTAAAGGGGAATAATCAATATGAAATATTGAACGTTTGGGTCTTTTCTTACTTATTTAGAATATTGAGTTGGTAATCCTGAAATAAAGCATGCAACCTTATTTTATTTCAAGAGTCCAATTTGCTAAGTGGGGATAACAATATCTATTCCATGATTTTTTCCTGGGAATAAAGGACTAATCCCAGGATTGTGCTTTGACCTTTGAATGCACAAATTCTGTGTATAGTAAGCTTACTTTTTTTTTTAAACATATTTCATTGATTTTTTACAGAGAGGAAGGAAGAGGGATAGAGAGTTAGAAACATTGATGAGAGAGAAACATCGATCAGCTGCCTCCTGCACACTCCCTACTGGGGATGTGCCCGCAACCAAGGTACATGCCCTTGACCAGAATCGAACCTGGGACCCTTGAGTCCGCAGGCTGATGCTCTATCCACTGAGCCAAACCAGTTGGGCAGTAAGCTTACTTTTATACAATGAGTTTAAGTGTTACATTTAGCTTCTCACTATAGATTTAATGTATGAACTATGTTGAAAAGATACTCATACATAAACTCGACAACTGTCTCATGCCTTGCTTTGTTGCATTCTAATTACTTGGCTGTTGCTGAAGGAACAAATGGTTAAAGTTGATTAATTTTCTTCTGCCATTTCTAACACTTTTCAAGAAAGCTTATAAATTTTTTGTCTACATGTTTCAAGTATTGGGAACTGTTGCTGAAGGTGGAATGATTTTATAAATAGCTATGAAAATTATCTCAGTAACCAAATATCATTTGCACTTACTAACATCCATCACAAGCAATTTTATTTCCAACAGCTAGGGAATGTCAGAGACCAAAAAGTAAACATATTTTGTCCCTTTAATTCCTTGCATTCAAGTCCCAGTATGCTAAGGAAACAGCTTTAATTTTAGGTTTCTATTGGCCTTAAGAGATGCATTAACTTTGCAGCTAATTACATGTAGTTTTAAATAACCCATGTAAGCTATTCAAATTATAGTTAGCATATGGACTATCACATCGTACAAGTTAGCACTTTCTTTGTTGTTTTTTAGCTTGAGATTGGCTGCAGCAATTTTCAAAGTCTCTGCTCATCCCTGAAGGGTATTGTTATATACATCTATGTCTAATTTCTCACCATTCAGCTAAGCTTCATTCTCAGATTGGTTTGTGTACTTTTGGGATGTGTCCTGTGGCTGAGGAAGAGCGCTCTCACTGAGCGTAGAGATGTAGGAAAGAAAACTTAATTTAAAAAAAAAATGTCTAGATTCCAGACAAGTTACAGGGAAGTCAGGGTTTAAATGAGTAAAATTGATAAGATTTTCCTAAATACCAACATGATAACCTTCGAGAACTTGGTGGCTTTGAATTAAAATTTAGAGTTTTAAGAAATATTTTCTAGCATGCAGGTTTATATGGTTCCATCCTCTTAAGTCCACCTGCCACTTAGAAGTTATTTAATAAACATTTGCTGAAGGAAAACATATAATTGAATGGTTAAGAAACAGGTTCTGGATTTGTACAGTGTTTCCATCTCTTACTAGCTGTGGGGCATGTGACATTTACTGAACCTCATGAAACCCTTATGTGTATAATACACAGAAAGAGTGCACCTACCTATGGGTTTGTTAAAAGGATTACATGACCTTTCTCAGGTGTCACCTACCATGATACTGACACATTAGTGGTCAACAAATGTTAGAAAATAGATAACAATGATTAAAATATCCATCATACTTCACTTAAAGGTGGGTGGCAGAGAGAGGAGTTGATGCTTTCTCTGCAGAGCTTTGACATTGACATGACTCAACTCTAAAGATTTCAGTGTATCAGTACCTTCACCCGCAGTTTCTAATTTGTCAGAAAGGGAATATTACCAGCCTAATTAGGGTCAAGTATCAGTATGGCCAGAAGGGCAGAGCCATGGAGTCATACTGTGATAAGGGCAGGAGTTCTGCTTTGTTTCACGATCATTCCCATGAAGAGCAGGAATGATTGAGAACACAGTGGTCATCACAACATTGTCTAGTGCTGTTACTGTGTTGTGGTGTTGTTGATTTCAGGTAGCAGTTCAGTGTCTTATTTGGTATCATATTCATTCTTATTTAATGTTCTACTTCCATTAATGAACCGAAGAAGGTCACCTCTTTAAGTTTTGCAATTGGTACCAGGTTGTGGGTTAGTGTAGAGAAGATTTAAAAACGAAAGAACTGGGAAACCAAGGGTAGAATAAATTCATTTTGCATTAATGAGTTAAAGAATTGTGACATAACAGCTATTATAAAGCACAAAAGGCTAGTAGAATAATCAGGGGGAAAATAGAAGGGGGTTCAGAGTCTATAACAAAATGGGGGAACAGCTTTTATTTTCCATTTGGCTTTGGGTATTTTTATGCTTATATTAAATGTGGTTCTAGGAAATTACTTCAAATAGAGTAAGGAAGCTAAATTGTGAAAAGAACTCAGTAAGAATTGGAAAGCAGCCCAGTGATCCAACGTCTTTCCTTGATTAATATTCAAATCAATCAACTCTGTTCAGTATCTTTCAAACATTTCATAGATCAAGACATATGTCAAGACATGTATTTCAATTGCAAAATGCTATTGCCAGAAAGGCAAATAAAAAGTTATACTGTGTACCCAAACTATAATTTTATTCTATCAATGTGGAATTACTTTTATGTCAACAAATAAATTCTTAAAGGCTTGAAAATTTCAATAAAGATGAACAATTATATTTTTCAAGGATAAACATGAATTTAGAAAATTCAGAATGGTGTATCTCTATCTTACAGCTTGACAGTTGGCCATCACAGTTGATTGACAATGACAAATATAGTTAAAATGGCCAGGGAATAACAAGCAGATTATAGCAATATGGACACATTTTTAAAATATGAAATAAGTATAAAAATTATATTGCTTAATTTGTAAGGATTGAAGTCAACATTTTACAGTGAGATCAAACAATCATTTTGGTGATAGATTTGTGAAGATTGTCTAATTATAGTCTGCAAATAATAATAAATACTGACTTAGCAATTTCTATACACTACGTTAATTCTCTCACATGACTGTATATTCCCATTTTACTTTAGAGAAAAATGAGACACAGAGAAGTTAAAAAGCTTGCCCTAGACCACCTAAGGAGAGGAAAAGCTGCAGGTTTTGTCCATAACCTATGCTAACCTAGTATCATAGGATTAGTCAGAATATACTCAACCAAATTAAAATAACAGACATCCAAATAATATGCCCGAAAATCTTGGCAAAACTATCTTCTGGCATTGGGAGAGTAATGTTTATCCCCCAAACTACAGTTGAGTGCTTTGGCCTTTTCTTTTACACCAAATCCAACGACTATTTTGAAACCTGTGTGTTAAAGTGTGACAGGTTTATCAAGAAAACTATCCAAGAGGTGATCATTACTGCAATGTCCATCTCCAGTTTGTCTCACCCAAGGTCTTTTACTGCAAATATTACAAACCTCAAATAAATGACTCACACATTTAACATGAGTACAACGCCCTCTCATTCAGCCGCTGCTGATCCTGGTAACCATGCCCAGGTGCTTGGCTGATATTCACATGTAACTTGAATGGCCAAAGGTTTCAAGGGGGAAAATTAGGATAGAAAAATATTATTCATAGGGAATAAACAATAATTCAGAATTTCAATGCAGTTTCTCAAAAGACTATATTAGTTGCTACACATCTATGCGATTCTCAAGGCTCAAAACAGTTCCTCTATTTCCCTAATCTTTAGATTGGTCAGACTATGTAAGGATTTTGCTACATTTTCACTTCTACAAAATCAGAAAAATCTAAAAACTTTAAGTCCTGGAACCCAAACCACATGCCAATTATCTTAAGTAGTAGTGAACAAAATAAAAATTCAAACACAATGGAAGGAGGTAGATAAATAGAGATAGCGAGATATATATTGCATGACATGTTTGAACCAAAGGAGTTCTTAGAGATCTTTCAAAGTTTCACTGGTGGCTACAATAATATTTTATTTCATAAACTCATTGCCTGTATATAGAAAATTCTTAGAGTCTTTCATTGCTCTCCTTCTAACCTCCAACCTCTTTCACGCCTCACCTATGGAAGAATAGTTAGTAATGTCATTGGCCATATTAATGCATGTTTGCTAACGAGCAGAATCATCCATGAACACAGACCTGTGGGTTGCTCTCCCTTCTTTCTCTTCTCCAGTCTGTGTATCTGCTTTAGAGCATTTGCTTTCTTCCCGTCACTTCCTCCCCTTCCTTGCTGGCATGTGGAAAGTAGTGGGTTTGGGCTGAAGGTCAGGTGAGATGCTTCTTGCTCCAGCCCGCTTTATCAGTGTTCTGCATCATTTAGGAGAAGAGCCCATTAAAAATTCAGCTATTTTGCCTAACCAGTGTGTCTCAGTGGATAGAGCATCGGCCTGCAGACTGAAAGGTCCCAGGTTCGATTCCGGTCAAGGGCATGTACCTTGGTTGCGGGCACATCCCCAGTAGGGGGTGTGTTGGAGGCAGCTGATCAATGTTTCTCTCTCATCAGTGTCTCTAGCTCTCTATGCCTCTCCCTTCCTCTCTGTAAAAAGTCAATAAAATATATTTTTTAAAAAATTCAGCTATTTTGCTTTACTTAATGATTGTTCCTTGTGGCAGCATTTGGAGAAACATCCCTCGGATTCCAATCCTTGATTTCCTGAAGGCCCTGACCAATGCCCCATTCACCAAGGTGTCAACATTTTCTTCAACCTGAGTAAGCTTTCAACAGGTTTCTTTCTGACTCTACATCCTGATTTATTTACTTTCCATTGTGTTTTATATTATTTTATATTATTATGCCTATGTTTACTTCTACTTTTATGTAAATTAAATTTATTGGGGTGACATTGGTTAATAAAATTATATAGGTTTCAAGTATACAATTCCATGATATATCGTCTTTATATTGCACCATCTGTATATTGCATTTACTTTAGAAAACCTGTCATTGTAAATTCTTTCTCTGTCCCTTTGGGATATAAATCTTTTTAAAAGTTTCTTGTCAGTTTTACAACCAAGGAATGTCTATCTTAAAGACCTGGGTGGTCTTTAAAATACAAACCCCTAATTCCCAGTCTTTCTGACTGGGTAGGATCCTAATTTAGAGGGTGCCAATTAGCAAACACAGATGGCCTAATCACAGAGAAAAATATTCGCAAACTCAGGAATAACTCCATGTGCTCAACACATCTCTTTGACCAGCCTCCCTGCTAATGTGGTCGGGGAAAAGGGTGGTAATTCTCCGTTTCTTTTCCACTGCTTATACCAGTGTTTAAAACCCTTCTGCCTTTTGTTTTAGTGGAGGTGAATTCAGTATCTTTGTTTTCTCTTGCAATAGCCTGAAGAAATTAATCCTTGGCTGTTTAACTTTGTCTAGTGCATTTTTTGTTTTAATATCATCTTGCAATAGTTTTAATCTTATATTACCTTATGCTGCTCTGCGTTCTGTGAGGATGGGGTGGTGTAGTTCAGTCACCACGTTGTCCCTGGAAGCAACCTAGAGGAAATATCCTCATCTGTAGGACTACACAGTTACATAATTTGAAAACTGCAAATTCTAGCTTCCTCAGAGGAGAAGGGAGAGGTTTATCAGAGTTCCAAGGCCATGCTCACCCCACACCCCTTCCTAGCACTGGTTCCACTACATACGTTATTGTTTCTAAGAACCCAGAACCCTCTACTTTCTGGATCTGGGGCCACATCTCTTACAGGCATCTCATTTCTCCTGTCTCTTCCTTCCGTGGTCTCCATTCTGACATAATGTGGAAGTCTCTGCAGAAGAGATGGTTGCAATGGAAATTGCAAAAGTGGCAAAGGTGATAAAAGAGTGTCGTGGAGATATTAGCTGAGCCTAAAGTAGTATTTTAAGGAGAGTGGGTCTGTTGAGTAGGTGGAGCCAAAAGCCTAGAATTGTCTACTAATATGGATTGATTTATTGGGGAGGAGCGAGAAGAACAGGGACTACTGCTTCTGGAAAAGTGGAGACAAGCATGGAGCCTGTTCCCCAGACTGGTCCAGGATGTCTGCCGAGTTCTACAGAGGGACCGTGGGCAGAATCTCAAGGGAAAATGGGGCCACTCGGGATCCAAGCCTCAATACATCATAATGACATATTCTTCATGAAAAAGTATGGCAAAGAGCCCACATAAGTCCACGGAACTGGAGTTTGTGTTGTTAATATCATAATAACAAGATTATGCGTACATAAAATACATAAAAAGACTGGAATAAACTCAATTATAGTAGTAAGACAAAATGATTCCACTGAGTAGTTGGAAAACTTTTTTTATAATGATATTTCATTTGTCTCATTCAGCCTTTAATAAAGTCATAAAATAATGTTTCTGTGTATGTAGGGGAATAGCAAGGGGGAAGGAGAGGCAAGTGAAAATAAAAGGGAATTCAAATGTATTTGTTCCCGAGGGGCCTTACAGCCTCCCCCGTTAACATTTCATAATGTTTTTTTGGAAGCTCAGTGTTTCAAGGCAGAAATGTTTCCAGGCAAAAATGTTGGGGTATGATGCATGCTGGATGCCTTTACATCATGTTTGTGCAGGTATGCACAGTGCCATCTGAAGGACCTGTGGAGGTCAGACTCTAAGCTGCCCCCATGATCTATCTCCTAGTGTACATGCCCTTGTGTCTCCTTCTGTAGAGTATGGGTGGAACCTGTGGCTTTCTTCTAACCAGCAAAGGCAGTAATATGTCACTTGGTGGTGTTGCATTATAGTAAGACTGCTTCTTACTCGTATCTGCAGCGAGTCTCTAGAGATTCTGCCTGCTGGCTTGAAGCATGCATGGCCATGTTGGAAAAGCCACTTGGCAAGGGACTGTTGTCAGCCTCTAGGAGTTTCTGGTAGCCTCTGGAGTTCTAGAAGCTGAGGGTGGCCTCCAGCTGAGAGCCAGCAAGAAGCCAGGCCCTCAGTTCTACAACTGTAAGAAATAAATTCTGCCAACAACTTGAATAAGTTGTAAGTGGATTCAAGATGAGAATGGAACCTAGCTGATATATTGATAGTAGCCTTATGAGACTCTGAAAAAGGAACAAGCTAAGATGTAGCTGCATTCCTGACCCACAGACTTTGTGAGATAATAAGGGGGTACTCTTGCTTTAAGCAGCTATCAGCGGTTCTCAACCTGTGGGTAGCGAACAATGAAAATACATCCTGCATATCATATATTTACATTATGATTCATAACAGTAGCAAAATTACAGTTATGAAGTAGCAATGAAAATAATTTTATGGTTGGGGGTCACCACAACATGAGGAACTGTATTAAAGGGTCGCGGCACTAGGAGGTTGAGAACCACTGGCTAAGTCTATATTAATTTGTTATGCAGCAATGAAAAATGAATACAGGAACTGAGCAGTTCTTTAGTAAAGAAATCTGTTTGTTAATTACACATTTCCAAACTTATTTTGGAGAAGTAAATTACATTTGGGTAAGAGTTTAAAATTGTACATTTAGGGTCTATTGAGTACATAGAACATACAGGACACAGTGCTTGAGTGAATGAATGGGTAAATACATGCGTGCTTGAATGAACATATTCCGACAATGCTTTTGATCTTTAATGAGGATGCTCACCAATACAAGTCATTTTTCCTGGGAAATTCCTGTTTTTCCATAGTTTCAATTATACTCTGTACTCCAGTGGCTCCCAGAAGTACACCTCTAGTGATTTTCCTCTTGCGAGATATATATTTCAACACCCATGTTAAGAAATACCCACTGGAGGATAGAGAGTTAGAAACATCGATGAGAGAGAAGCATCGATCAGCTGCCTCCTGCACACCCCCTACAGGGGATGTGCCCACAACCAAGATACATGCCCTTGACCTGAATCGAACCTGGGACCCTTGAGTCCTCAGGCCGACGCTCTATCCACTGAGCCAAACCGGTTAAGGCTATATCATATTTTTAAAAATAAATGTATTACAGGTTTCAACTGTTAAAGAATACTTTAAAATTTTAATATATTATTTTTCTAACGATGGCAACCCATTCCTTATGTATTAAATTAAAAGTCTTAGAAAAGAAGATTTTGAGGTGAATAACAAAGTAATTTGATAGTCCTTAGATGTAACAAGGCAAGAATCTTTACTTAGCCATATAACTGTATCACTCAAGATAAGTAAAGTCCAGGTTTATGACTCTATCTTGTTATCTAATACATAGGCTAGTAAATTATTGTCCCTTTGGACGAGGAAATGGAGGCACAGAGATTAAATGTGACATTGAATGAAATAGCAATTAGTAAGATTGATTGCTGATCTAAAAAATGTAAAATTACATTTTAAATTGATGTATTTAATTACTCCACTATAAAAGTCCTGAAGAAAGCATTTCATCTTAACTCAGATAAATGGTTTCCATGGCAGCCACTACAATACAGCTCACATTGTTCTCCTGGTATGTAACGTTCAACAGCTAAGGCTCCAAGGTCTTAGAACAGTGGCTAGCTATATGCCCTTTACACTGTGTGCCTCAAATAGCCCCTGTCTCACTCAAGCTATTGTCATCATGGTAACACCATGCTGTCAGCTTCAGGGAGAGAGCTCGTCTTCTTACTGGTGGTGATATGTAGCAAATATGCATAGATCCATTTTATCAAATAGCTGTGTCATATTTTAAAATATGCTGTTATTTTTTAATCCTCACCCGAGGGCTTGCTTATTGATTTTAGAGAATGGGAAAGGGGGGGGGAGAGAGAAAGAAAGAGAGAGAGAAACATTGCTTGGTTGCCTTCCTGAACATGCCCCAGTTGGGGAATCAAACCCCCAACCTGGGTATGTGCCCTGACTGGGAATCAGACCCACAACCTGGGTATGTGCCCTGACTGGGAATCAAACCCACAACCTTTCAGTGTAGGGGACGATGCTTCAACCAACCAAGCCATACTGGCTGGGACTAAAATATATTTTAAAGAAGCTACATACATGAGGTCTTATTCTAGTTTTAAGCTAACTAGAATTGGATTTTTGTCCTTTTTATAGCCTACTGTAATCCTACTAAAATTAGATATAGTTTAAAGAACCATTAATAACCTGGGATCTATACTGTAATTTAAAAATTAGTTTTATAACTCAAAGCTGTGAATAAATTCAGAGCTGTTCTGCTATTAATGAAACTACAGTAAACGTTATATTGGCTTTGACCACCTTACTTCTTAAAGGGCTTATAGCTAGCATTGATTGCAACAGGAAAAGGTGGGCCTAAAATCTGTCTGTACTGTAGTGAGATACCAGATTTCACTATTGAATTATGTACTAGATAATGAAAAACACAAACAATTTTGGAGAAATATTCAACTAAGTGTCCCATTAATTTGAGCAAGAAAAATGTATTGGTGCCTGGCCAGTGTTGCTCAGTGGTTGAGCGTAGACTTAGGAACCAGGAGGTCACAGTTCAATTCCCAGTTAGGGCACATGCCCAGGTTGTGGGCTAGATCCCTAGTAGGGGGCATGCAGGAGGCAGCCAATCAATGATTTTCTCTCATCATTGATGTTTCTCTCCCTCTCCTTTTCCCTCTCCCCCTTCCCCTTCCCCTCTCTGAAATCAGTAAAAATATATTTTAAAAGAAGAAAAATGTATTTTGTCTTAAACTGAATAACAAATTTGTTGAAAGGTTCTAAATTGGGGGGGGGGGAGTGTCTAATCATAGATATTCACACTTCAAACATTAGTCTAGAATAAATAAAAAATAGGCAAATATGTTCCCAATTTCTGTGCTAATTTTTTACTCAGATAGCTGAGCCCGTGAGATTCCAGAACTGAGTAATGTCTGTCAAATCTTTAGCTTATTTATTAGCAGGGAAACCTTTTCCTTACGAATGGGTACTCAGCACATTTTAGACTTCAAGGATAACTCATGGAAAATGGGAACTTTTTATAGCATATTAAAATTCTCATTTACTATTTCAGCTACTTGGAGATAAAACTGACTTTTAATGTTAATCCAAAATATTAATCATAAGAGTGGGTATTTGAAAGGGAAGATATCACTCAAATTAAAAGAAAGGCAAAAAACATCATACATACATTTTATTGATTCTAAGATGAACTTCTTCACGTTTTAATATTGCTGAAATCAGGATGATTCTTCAAATAAATGATGTGTGATGGTGTAATTGGAAGCATTTTTTCATTTCTTAGGGTATAGAAAAATAATTGTTAATCTTAAAATTAACGATTTTTAGATTCACTGAAATTATGTCATCTGTCTTCTGCCTCTCTCTGTTTAAATCAAACAGATATTTCTCTGATACTTGTATTACCTCTGGCTCTTTTCCCTATCTTTTAAAATGTATTTCTAAGGATCTCCTACTTTTCCATAATGTTTGTGTTAGTATTGTGGAGTGTTGTGTGTGTATATGTACATGATGATTTTACAAATACATATTCTGTAAATATACAATTTTATAGTTGGACATTTGATGCTGAAGTTAAGGACTTTGAAGTATTTCACTAAGGGGAAGAGACAATAGAGATGGAATGTTAGTATTTTGATGGTCATGGTTTGGTACTTATCAATAGCTATTGCACAGCTACTTGGAGACAGTCACCTTGACAGTGATTGAAATAAACGTAAGGTTAAAAACTTTCTTGGACATCATGTTCCAAAAACGTTCAGTCATCTTGTTTTCCTTCTTAGATATCTCGTATGAGTCATTATGCACATTCATTGTTTTGATGCAAAAGCAGGACATACATTTTATATTTCTTATTTTGGAGATAGACATGTAATATAATTTGAGATCTCCTCTGTGAAATAACATTGAATTTTTAATGCTATGTGGGAGAGATTGTAGGAATATAAAAAACATATTGATCAGTTACATTTCTGAGAGAGATGAAATAGTCATATAGACATAGCTTTGTAAAAATTCCTTTAAAATAATTATATTTAAGTTTAAAGCCCTAAGTATTAAAATATCAGAGACTATAATATTTGCAACATTTTAACTTGCCAAATTTTGTTCAAATCCCTTTAATAAAATTCATTTGGACTAAACACTTCCACTCTCTCAAGGGAAATATTTTCTATTTTATTGCCTGTATAAGTTTACAACTTATTTTAGTTCAATTCTTATGCTTCAAATATGTCTATGTTATTATCAACATGATTTTTTTGCAATAATTAAAATGTAGTCTAATAATATATTTTATTTCCTGCTTTAAAAAATACATCATAAAAATTTTAAAGTATTTTTTAAAGATTGACTTCAGCCCAGTCAGTATGGCTCACTGGTTGAGTATCCACCCATGTACCAAGTGGTCACAGGATCCCCAGTAGGGAGCATGCAGGAGGCAACTGATAGATGTTTCTATTTCATCAATGTTTCTCTCTCTCTCTCTCTCTCTCTCTCTCTCTCTCTCCCTCCCTACTCTCTTCCTCTCTCCCTAAAAAAGTCAATAGAAATATATTTTTTAAAAAAGATGGATGCCTGGTCTACATGGTTCAGTGGTTGAGCATCGACCTGTGAACCAGGGGGTTACTGTTTGATTCCCAGTCAGGGCACATGCCTGGTCTTGATTCCCAATGGGGGTGTGCAGGAGGCAGCCGATCAATGATTCTCTCTCATCATTGATATTTATATATATACTAGAAGCCCAGTGTGTGAAATCACATGGCCCCGCCCACCCACGCTGGTCTTTGGTCATTACGGCGTTAGGGCCACAAGCCTTTTATAATATAGATATATACATTAACCTTCCTCTTTCTGATATCAATAAAATATATCTAAAAAAAGATATATTTTTTCTCTTCTCAATCAGAATTTGATCATATCTAACCCCTTTCCTATACAGTGCACATGCATGTAAATTATAAGTCAATGCAGTAAATGATGAGGAGAAAAGGGCTTGTGATTGTATAACTGCTGAAAGGCAGATTTTGTTGCTGTTGTTTTTTAAACAAACTACTGTCATTGATATAGAAGTTTGATGGCTT
This sequence comes from Myotis lucifugus, assembly GCF_000147115.1. Classification (NCBI taxonomy): domain Eukaryota; kingdom Metazoa; phylum Chordata; class Mammalia; order Chiroptera; family Vespertilionidae; genus Myotis; species Myotis lucifugus. Next base: position 1,481,166 of record NW_005871162.1, on the reverse strand, counting down.
GGTTTTATTTACAGTGTGATTGAGGAATAACTTAAATAGGAAGAGAAGAAAGACAAGTACTACTTCTTCATATGGAGTAACCAGGATGAGCAGTCATCTTTCAAATGTGACATTCGTTGCATTGATAAATTTTCAAGGCTATATATGTGATCTAAAATCCAAGTGTTTTTTTTTTAATCTTTATTGATTTCAGAGAAGAAAGAAGAGGGAAAGAGAGATAGAAACATCAATGATGAGAGAGAATCATTGATTGGCTGCCTCCTGCACATCCCTTACTGAGGATCAAGCCCATAACCCAGGCATGTGCCATTGACTGACATTGAACCTGGGACCCTTCAGTCTGCAGGCTGACGTTCTACCCACCAAGCTAAACCAGCCAGGGCTAAAATTCAAATGTTTAAAGGTACCTTGATCTAAGGAACAAATTGAGTCTTTTTAGAACTTTGCAGGACCTGAAGGACATTTAATTCCTCTGCTTTCCAGAAGACTAGATTGAAGAATGGAAACAGGAAATAAAACTGATCCAACACAATTCTTGGTCACTTGTATAAGACAATAGAAGACAAAACAAGATTTAGTTTTGTGCAGATAGTTTCTTTCCACAAAGATGGTATCCATTTATTTATCTTTATTGTCTAGTTAAAAGAGACCTTGCCAGTACAGTCATGCAGGAATGCTGATTTAGCTCTGGAGATTGAGATGATATGGTATCAAATAAAATGAAAAGCATGGTAGGAGTGTTTCTGCTGACAGCAACTAAGTTGGTAAAATAAATATTCCTGGGTATAAAGTAGTTAATATAAGGATTACCTGGCAGTAAATGTGAGGGACATAGTCCACGAGGCAAACAAAAACCACTGTTACCTGAGTGGTATGTTTTGCAGAAGAAAATTCTCCACATGTGTCTTATGGTATTTTTCATCTTACTGACTGCCTAAAATTTGTTGTGTCCAGTAATTTCAAGCTAATATAAACTCATGATTTTATCATGATGTTTTGAATGAGATTGCGTGCATAAAGTGCTTATTGTAGTCCTTGACTAATAGTGAATATTCCATTAATGGCAATTATAATTAATATTTAATTAAGAATATAATTTGTGCCCAGCCAGTGTGGCTCATTGTTTGAGCATCAACTCATGAACCAGGAGATCACAGTTCAATTCCCTGTCATGGCACATGCCCTGGTTGCGGGCTCAATTACCAGTAGGGTGCATGCAGGAGGCAGCTGATCAATGATTCTCTTTTATCATTAATATTTCTATCTCTCTCCCTCTCCCTTCCTCCCTGAAATCAGTAAAAACATATATTAAATCTATATATATGAAAGCCTAATATGCTGTGTCCAACCATTCGACCAGTCGTATTGATGTGCACTGACCACCAGGGGGCAGATGCTCTGACTGGTAGGTTAGACCAGTGGGGTCCCTCGGCCTGGCCTGCACCATCTTGCAATCCGGGACTCCTCAAGGGATGTTGAAGAGCTGGTTTTGGCCTGATCCCTGCAGGCCAGGCCAAGGGACCCTACCGATGCATGAATCCATGTACCAGGCTTCTAATATATATATATAAATTTGTAAGCATCTTGAAGAGATTTTCTTCACAACTGTTCTGATTGTTTAAAATAGTTTCATTTCTTTTTGTTTATTTTTCAATCAACTTTCTTAAATATGCTTTACATACTATGTAATGCACATATTTTTAGTGAACAGTTCAATGAGCTTTGACACATATGCATGCCATCTAATCACTACTCCAATCAAGATCCAAACAATTACCACCACCAGAGAAAGTTTCTTCATGGCCCTTTCTCGTCAATCTGCCACCCGCTAACCACTGATTTTACTTCTCTCACCATTTTGAATTTGTAGAATTTCAAATAATTGGAATAGTATTATACTTACATTTTTGTGCCTGACTTTTACCTTGGTAAACTACTTAGAGATATTTTTATTTTGTGTGTATCCATAGTCTGTTCCCTTTTTATTTCTTTACAATTTGTTTACATATTTACATATTGATGAACATTTGGGTTTCCTGTTTGGAGAATGAATAAAGTTGATATGAACATTGATAAACGAGTCTTGTGGATACAGGCTTTCACTTCTCATTGGTAAATACCTAAGAGTGGAAATGCTGAGTCATAGGGTAGGTATATACGTAACTTTACCCAAATTGCCAGTTTTACAAAGAGGTTGGATCATTTAACTCCCATTATCAATTTGATGAGAGTTCCATTTGCTATAAATCATTGCAAGCATTTGGTCTTGTCAGTTGTTCATTTAATTGGTATGAAGTTGTATCACATTATTGTTTTGATTTTGCTGATGACTAACATTGAGTATCTTATGATGTACTTATTGGCCAATAATGTATCTATTTTTTAAAGTCTTTTTTTTTAGGCTTTGGTCCATTTTTATTAGGTTAGTTTTCTTCATACAAATTGCTATGCATATTTAAATGAGTATTTGTCAGATAAATGTTCGCAAATGTTTTTTTCATTTTGTGACTCATTTTCTTAATAGTGTATTTTGAAGAGCACAAAGTTTTAATTTTATGACTAGTGTTTTTTGTATGCTATTTAATAAATTTTGCCTATGTCAAGTTTATTATTTTATAATCTTTTTTTTCACAATTTTGAATTCTATTGACTTGTATTCAAGTTCATTAATCTTCCTGCTATTATTTCAGATATGCTTTGAATTTATGTACCAGGTGTCTAAGACTTTTTGTTTTTCAGCCCTGTCCCCAATTTTCTATGCTGCTAAGGGGGTTGATAGCTTTAACATTATCATAAGTTGATTGCATTAGGATTTGGTTACAACAACTTCCGAAACATTTTGAAAATAAATTCAGGTTCTCCTTCCAGGAGGAAGGCCCTGGAACGAAACAGTGCAAATACTGCTAGACCTCAAAACTGCATGGCCTTGAGCCCACAGGGAGACTTGGGAGACTGTGAGTTCTTGAGATTCTGAGACCAGCTGTTTTCCAGACTATGAGATTTCCATATCAAAAGCTGTGTGCTGTCATGACTGTGAGGCTGCAGTACTGGTCTTGACACTATGATATAACAAGACAATGGAATTGATGGACTGAGGACTGAGATTCAGTGACAATGAGAAGATAGAAGACTCAGATCTCTAGATATCAAAATTGTGATACTGTGAAACCAGAGAAAACTTTCAGCTTTCTGTCTCTTCCTTGCCTCTAATTATTCAGCAAAATGTCTTTTTGCATTTCTTGGTAGAGAACATTATCTTTGAGTTTAAACTTTTCCAGGTTAAAGCCCAACCTATTAGCCCAGAGACTTGTCAGAAGTTTGCCTAGTTTCTCCTCATCCAAGACAAGAGTCTCACTTTTCAGAAGGCCAGTTCTCTGCCTGACCTCTCCCCCACAACCCCACCCTTCCTGCAACTTCACGTATGAGATTCCTTCATCTGTTTCTGTCACTGCAGAAGGGCTCACCTCTCTGAGTTCAATTTGTTTAGGTTTCATGTTGCTTTGTGCCCACATCTTTTTAAAGAAAATATGAATGCGTATACCTATCTATCCATCTACATTGCTGAATATATAAGTAGTTTCTAGTTGTTTCAGTGGACTTAAAAGGTATTTTATATCTATCTACATCCTACTTGCTAAAGGAAATGTAGGTTTCCTAACATTTCAGATGTTTGGAGAATGTGTCCATTGGCCTCCAGTCTTCCACAGGGAATGCCCTGATATTAGTAGACAGATTTCATTAGCGAGTATGGCTCACCCTATTTGGTTATTTCAATTCGGTTTCCCTTGTCTGTGTGGTGAATGGTGAATGATCAGTGTGTCCAGTCTTCATTTTAAGCTTAAACATGTTAGCATTATAATTCTGTCAATGAATCAATCTTTAAATTGAGGATAGCATTTTTTTTCATTGCTTTTGTCATTTCAACTGGGAACTGGAAAAAGAGGAATTTAAAACTTATGTGTAGAATATCATCTGGGAACAGAACTCTCTAGTCAGAACCTTATTGTTGCCTCTTAATTTGTTTAGAATTATTTTTTACATTTTCAATTGGATGTTAAAAATGGCGCTATCTAAAATATTTTTTCACATTATATCATGAATGGGTTACACCTTGGAAAGTGTGAGTAGGAAATGAGCACTGTGTCATGGAGAAAGACGGGTGTAATTACTGCATGTGGACAGGCTTATTAGAGTAATTACCGACAGAAGAAAACTTCAGAAAAGAAATAAGAGCAAAAGGAAGGTCATTCCTGAGTTTTGTTGTTGTTTTTTATTAATCCTTATCTGAGGATATTTTTTCCATTGATTTTTAGAGAGAGTGTAAAGGAGTGGGGAAGAGAGAGAGAGAAACATCATTGTAAGAGAGACACATCTCTTACAGCCTGCAACCAAGATACATTGCCCTTGACCGTAATTGAACCCGCAACCTTTCAGTTCACAGGCCAATGCTCTAACTATAGAGCCAAACCAACAAGGGCCTGAGCTTTCTTATAAAGCATTCTTTTCATTTTACCAAATAGAACATTTTAAGTATGTTTTTCTGATATGACAAAATGTTAGAGGCAGATTTCTTCAAGATGCTTTGCTAAACAATTCAATTGCCTTTCTCTCACCACTTACAATGTTCATAATAGTGACACCCAGGAAGAAAAATTACAGGTTTATCTTGGGTTTTCTCTAAGTATTAGTTCCAGAGGCAATATGGCATATCGAGTGTCCCAGACTTTGATTTAGTGTGCTGATTTAAGTATAGTTTTCTCTGTTTCTAACTGCCTAACATTTCAGAAGAAAATCCAATTTTAAAATTGCTATCAAAGGCAATATTCAATATAAAGATGTTATAAACAAAGTCTAATATTTTCATTAAAGTTCTTAACATTTGGGATTCATGTTCCTAAAGTTAAAGCATATGATAAACACTTTGAAATTGACTGTACAGTAGACTAACATATAATGCAATCTACCATCCAACCCTCATGTTTAAAGAAAGGCACAAACATGCACAAATAATTCAGTCTTCTGGAGCTAAATGCACTTTTTCCTATCACTTGGAGTTTTCAGAATTCTACAGTTTGACTTCTTGATAGATAATAGGCATAAATAAAACTTATTTGAGTTATTCCCATAGTTGTATATAATTATTGTAATATACTAGAAGCCCAGCACATGAAATCTCGCAGCCCCGCCCACCTGCTCACACCCTGCCCACCCGTGCTGGTCTTTGGTGGTTATGGCATTAGGGCCACTGGGTTTTTATAATATAGATATTACCACAAGCATCTATCTGAAGATATTGTGATCCTTTTTTTTCCTTTACATATGTTTTATTTGTATTGGTATTCTTTTTAAATTGTGTACTACTCCTGAAGGATAAAGATAATGACATAAATATCTCATAAATTCTTGTAAAAGTAAATTAATTTGAGAATATTGGAAAATACTTTCTTGTTGCATAGGTGACAGAATTCACTGATAAATATTTGGTCAGATTTTAGTTTGAAATATTTTGACATGTCAGACAACTAAGCTGAATGATGCTTCAGTTGGACATAGTGTAATCTAAAAGAGTAGTTTAATTGACTTCTTAAAAATGGATTAGGAAAGGAATTCAAGATGAAAGGCATGTATTTGGACTGGAAGGAATAACAAGGTCGAGTAACAAGAACCAGATATGGCATCCCATTGAATCAGTACAAAGAAGATATTAGAAGTAATGTTTTCCAAGACACTGGACATCAGGCAATAAAGGACAGTGGTCTTGAGACATGGGAAACACGTAAGATAAGCTCTACTATTGCCCCAGCTGACTGCCTTGAGTTTCCAGTTCCTGGCTCAGAAAAGGGAACCTAGGGGAGTCAGGCAGAATCCTTTACTTGAGGAGATGAAATCAGGATCCCAAGGAGGCCAGGTTCTTAGAGTTTATAAGACAGTACTAGAGGAGAGGGTTTCACAGAGAGAGAATGCGGAAGATCCCGCCTTAGTGTTCAGTGGAGTGTTCACTGGCTCATGTATGTAAGGGAACTTGCCAAGATTGCAAAAGAACCATAAAATGGATTAAAAGTAATGGGGCATGATGCTCTCCCAAGGTCAGGAATAAATATCTGTTCCCACCAGCCGAAGAGGAAACTAATCAAATTGTTTTCAAGTAAAATAATTGCAATCCCAAACAAAGCTCAATAATTCTTATCAGAATACAAACATATGCACCACTAACAAGGTAAATTCACAATCTCTGGCAGCCTGTCAAAGATTACCAGCCATATGGAGAAGCAGGAAAATAGCATCCATGGTAAGGAGAAAAAATAAATTGATATAAAAATGACCCCAAACTGACACAGACATTAGAAATGGCATACCAGGATATGACAATAATCACAAAACTGTATTCTACATGTTCAGAAAGTTAAGTAGAAATATGGGGAATATTTTAAAAGCCCTAAATAGAGCTTCTAAAAAATGAAAACTATTTCTCAATTGAAAAAAAACACTGGTTGGTATTAATAGTAGATTAGATATCATAGAAGAAAAAAATTAATGACCTATAAATATCATTAGTCATTAGGAAAATGCAAATTAGAACCATAGTGAAATGCCACTACACATCCATTAACATGGCAAAAAATTAAAAAGATTCTCTATACCAAGTTTTGGAGAGGATGTGGGGAAAATGGGACTCTCATACATTGATGGGGATATAAAATGGTGCAATCACTCTGGAAAACAGTTTGGCAGTCAGTTGAAAAGTTAAGCATACCCTTATCCTATGGTCCAAGCATTCCACTCTTATTTATTTACTCAGGAGAAATGACAGCCTTTGTCCATACAAAGACTTGACATAATTTCTCATATCAACTTCATTAGTAACAGTGTCAAACTGGAAATACCCCTAATTCATGTTTATTAACAAGTGAATGAATAAACAGATTGTGGTATCATTGTACATTGGAATACTATTCTTTTTATATATATATATATTTTATTGATTTTTTTACAGAGAGGAAAGGAGAGGGATAGAGAGTTAGAAACATCGATGAGAGAGAAACATCGATTAGCTGCCTCCTGCACACTCCCTACTGGGTATGTGCCCGCAACCAAGGTACATGCCCTTGACTGGAATCGAACCTGGGACCCTTGAGTCCTAAGGCCGACGCTCTATTCACTGAGCCAAACCGGTTAGGGCTGGAATACTATTCTTGACATAAAAAGTATCATGGGTAACTGTCAAAAATTATTCAAGTGAAAGAAGCCAGACAAAAATAAAAGAGTATATACTGTATGATTCTATTTATGTAAAACTCTTGGAAATTGAAAGCAGTCTGAAGTAACAGGAAGTAGAGTGATTACTGGGGAAGAGGGAGAGAGCGCAGGGAGTGGCAGGTGGGAAGCATGACAAAGGAGCATGCTTTGGGAATGATGGATATAATGAACTGAATGTGCCCACCCCCCACCCAAATTCATATATTGAAATCCTAACCCCAATGTGATGGTATTAGGAGGTGGGCCCTTTGGGTGATAATTAGGTCATAGGATGGGCCCCTCATAAAGGGGATCAGTGCCCTTTTAGAAGAGACCCCAGAAAGCTCCCTGCCTCTCTACCATGTAAAGATACAAGAATTTGGCAATCTGCAACCCAGAAGAGGGCTCTCACCAGAGCTCAGCCAGGCTGACATCCTGACTTCCAGCCTCCAGAACCATGGGAAATAAAATTCTGTTGTTTATAAGAGCCACCCAGGCCATGGTACTTTGCTATGGCACTGTGAACTGACTAAGACAATGTCTGTGTTCTTTATCCCTAATATGTGATTGTTTTGTGGGTATATGAACATATCAAACACATTATCGTGTTTTACTTAACCTGCAATTTGTTCCATATAGATCACACTTCAATAAAGCAGTTATAATTAAGTAAAAAAGCATTGGTGCTTGTTTTGAATGGAAATTATTTTCAGTTCTTTAAATTTAGCAAAACTCTGGTATCGTGACTTCCTGGTAAACATTAGATGTTTAAGCAGATCCTCCATATGTTAATTAGGCTGGTGTTTCAGATTGATTCTGCCTATATATGAAAATGCAATGTTTTGTTTTGTGACATGAACACATGATGTTCTCTAATCCTCACTACATAATAATTATTTCTTTCCAAATAGTCTATTCTACCAGGTAATTTACCTTCAGTTCCTAAATGAGTTAATAGTTTACAGAATTTTTTTTTCATACCCAAGTCACTTCATGAAAAAAAGAAAAGAGGCAACTGATTTCACGGTTATGTGGTTAAATGGGAATGTGTCATCACTGAAAATGAATACCTTTGACTCATCCTGTCAATGCAATATGACCTTGACTACTTTAACAATCTCTTTGTCTCTTGTTTTTCAATTCACCTCATACCTTCCATTATCTCTTCAACCTGTCCCAGACTTCTTGACTCATTCTTTAACTGAAATGGCTTTATCGAGGTTAACAATGAGCTGTATCCTAGCGAAGGTAGTAATTAGTTATCTGTCTTCATTTTAGTAGACCTGGGAGCTACCTTTGACTAGCTCCTCCTTGAAATATTCCCCCGCTAAGTGACATGATGTTCTCATTTTTCTCCCCCTCTCTCCTTTTGCCTTCTTTCTTGACTTCTCTATCTGACATCTAAATGTTGAAGTATCCATGACCTACTACTCTTATTTTCTCCATCTCTTCTCTTGGACAAGTTGAACTCATTTTATTCTGTTGCTTTCAACAGTTTCTTTGTGCCGATGGCTTCAAATTTTTTATTTTATTGCATCCACTCATTTTTTTCCTCTAGGTAACTCTGCCTGTGGGAACTCCCAAGTGGTTTCAGCCACTTTCAAAGTCCACATGAGGAGGCTTAACAAGGGAGAGAAGCCCTGCACTAGACCGCTTGAATGCTCAGCATTTTCATATTCATTACCTTTGCAGATGTCTCTCTCTAAAATGCTGCTATGTAGGCATTATAATCATTTCCTCGTTTTACAGATTAAGACACTAAGAACCAAAGACTAAGATTCATTGAGAATTACACAGTTAATCAATAGGCAAGGTTTATGGAAAAACCCATATTTATACCACTAGACTGGGAACAATGTGAAAACAGAGATTGTCTAACTCGTATCCTTAGCTTCAGGAAATAATATTTATTTCAATTTTTATTTCCTTCACTATATCTTACATCCTGCCTTATACTACAGATTTTTTAACACATCAGCAAATGTGTGAGGGAATCTTTCACTAACTCATTAAATACTTAGCTTTGAGAAAGTGATAATTTGTTAGATAGCAAAATGATTTTCTAGGTGCTAAGTCAGCAACTGAGGCCTAAATAGGTTAACGTGAGTTTACCTGGGATAAAAATAATAATTGTCACTAACATTTATTGCACTTATTATTTGCTAGACACTATCCCAGCAGACATGTGAATGTGAAAGCCTCACCACAGTCCTGGGAGGCAGGAGTTTATTTTACTAATGGGGAAACTGGGGCTGAGTTACTTGCCAAAAGTTGCAAAACTATTGAAGTCTTACCTCCAACTATGAAGTCCGAAAGACTTCATGAGCTTTTTAATATGAAAACAGCTAAAAACATAATAAAGAAGACTTAAAACCTTTTACAAGTTGTGTCCTGGTTGGTGTGAGTATCATCCCATACACCAAAGTGCGGCGGGTTAGGTTCCCAATCGGGGCACATACCCAGGTTGTAGGTTTAATCTCTGTTTGGGTCGAGTTGCGCGAGGCAACTGATCAATGTCTCTCACGTCAATGTTCCTCTCTTTCTCTTCTTAAAATCAATTTTAAAATGTTTCTGTTTTTTTAAGTTTTACAAGTTCTGAGGAATAAATATGCTAGTACAGAGTCATAACTATAGGATCTTGACAGGGCTTTTGAAAAAATATCTAACTCTTGCATTTTATAGATTGAAAAGAAAACTTTAGAGACTGAAAAGTCATTTGCCTTACCTTGCTTACACCATAGCTAATATGTACAAAATTAAGCCTGCCGCCACCAAAAAGCTAACCCTCCTACTGTGTTCTAGATTTCAGCTCTTTCTTTTTTATAGTTTATGTATAAAAGGGTTTTAATTCCTCATTGGAAGCTGTTTTTATTTACTTTATTTTTATTTTTTTAATTAAATTTTATTGAGCTGTCATTGGACAACATGAACATACAGATTTCATAGGTGGATTTCTAAGTTACAAAATCTGTGTATAGCACCATGTGCCCATCACCCAAAGTCAAATCTTCTCCTTTCCCCCCAAAACCCCCTCTGGCAACCACCACACTACTGTTTGTGTTCATAAGTTTGAGTTTTATATCCCACATATGAGTGAAATCATATGGTTCTTAGCTTTTTCTGACTTATTTCACTTCGCATAATGTTCTCAAGGTCCGTCCATGTTGTTATTTTTGACACTATTCCATCCTTTCTTATTTAATTCTTCAGAGATTCATTCATTGTTTTAGTCCATTCTCCTTTCATCATCAGGCTGCTCTTCTGTGCTGGATCTTTCCAACAGCATGACATATGCTCTAATAGTTCTCATCTTTAAAAGCCCCTCCAGTTATGGCTTCATTTATACGTTTGTGACCCCCACCAACACCCAGAATTGCAAACCACTAGCCATAATTTTTTTATTGCTGAACTGAAAACTGAAGTGTACCCTTTAATTGCAAGACTGTGTTGTCCCTGCTAAACCCACAGAATGTGTTTTCATGGACGTGCTTATCCATAGGCTCCCTCGTTCTGAGAAGTGGAGCCAGAGCATCTGCTTTGCCTCACATCACATTCTTCCGTCCTTAGACTTTTGTACTTCAGACCAAGCTAAGTGTCTATAACATATAATACGTTTGCCATCAGAAGGCTGCAATTGGAATTCGTGCACCAGTGGGGTCCTTTGCCCTGACCTGCGGGATTAGGCCAAAACCAGCTCTCTGACATCCCCCGAGGGGTCCCAAATTGTGAGAGATGCAGGCCAGGCAGAGGGACCACACTGGTGCATGATCGGGGCCGGGGAGGGATGTGGGAGGGCTCCAGGGCATGTCCAGCCCATCTCGCTCAGTCCCTATCAGCCAGACCCCAGCAGCAAGCTAACCTACCAGCCAGAGCATCTGCCCCTGGTGGTCAGTGCACGTCATAGCAAGCAGTTGAGCGGCCTTAGCATATCATTAGCATATTACACTTGGATTGGTTGAATGAACGACCAGACACTTAGCATATTAAGCTTTTCTTATATAGGATAGGTACTTGATTTTCTAAAAAGTCACTTTGGAGCAAAATGGGTAAGAAATTATTATTTTTTTATAAATCAATTAAAAATTATACCTATTTTTTGTAAAAAAAAAAAAAAAGAAGGCTGCAATTTAAAGACTTCTCTTAGTTGTTCCACTTTGATGGTCTTTATATACCTTATAGGTACACTTGTTGAAATACATTTGAGACTGCTGCTTCCTGAACCCCCAGTTCTTCTTTAATCCATTCTGATCAAATTTCCACCCCCACCAATCCTCTGGCACTATTTTCACTACAGTTTCAAATACCTTCATTTTATCCATACCAATAGGCATTTTTTTTTTGGCCAACATGTCAACAGCTTTTGATACCTTAGGGCACTCTCTGAAGCTTTGTCTTCTTTCGGTGTTCCTTATACAAGGAGTTTTCATCCTAGCTCTGCCACATTCTAGCTGGATCATTTGGCCAATTATATAACCTGTCTGAGACTTGATTTCCTAACTCTATAAAGAGATATTAAAATACCCTCTATTTTAGTCAGTTTCTCTAGAAAGTTTAGGTGTAGTTTACAGAAAAATATTTATTTCTCCATGTATAAATTGAATGCAGCAGGCAATTCAGTTATGCATTGACTGTGTGTATCTGCAAGAAGATCAGAAAAAATTGCTATAAATGTACAGTCATTGCATATACTATGACTATCACTAGTTTCTTAATAATGGCAGGTTCAGGTTCTGAAAAGTCCAATTCTGTTCACAATATAGACAAGAGCAGAGTTTATCTGAGAAAGGCAAGATGGTCCCCCAAATATACATTGATAAAAGTATATTTAACAAAGAAAACAATAGTCATAGCTGATAGAAACTACTACTTAATCAAAGCTTACTCTTAAAATATGTGTATAAGCATCTTCCACTCTTGAGATAAAAGCAATTATAATTTGTAAATGGCCATCTTAGTTGGTTTTGAATATTCACCTTTTAATTACATTTAACACAAGGCTAATTGGAAAACTGCTCTCCTGATTCAACTTGAATGTTTATGTAATTATCCAGTTCTTATACATGGAATCAATATTAAGGAAGCAATTTGTTTGAATGTGGTGCTGATTTTATAATTGAAAAACGTGCTACTAAAATAACTATGTAAGTAATGCCATTTGGGGAAAATAAATCAACTTTTGGTTCAGCCCACAAAGTATATAACTTATCCAAGGGTGAAGATGCTTGTCTGGACTTTCCTGATATACAAGTGTATTTTTCTAAAACGAAAACATTATCAAGCTGTTAACCCAAACAGGTGCCTATAGGAATTACAAATGCTTTAAGCATTATTTCATGGTGTATATGTGATAAAGAGACGTCTACACATGAAAAGCATGGTCTTAATTACCTCTTCAACAGGAACACATTGCCCTCCTGTAGTTCATACCAGCTGAGCCCACAGACTGGCTTTTTCCCATGCCCTGGCTGTGGGTACTCCCTTGTCCAGGCGCTCTGTGACCGTTCTTAGATGGAACCACAATTGAAGTTACCACTCAGAGACCAGCACAAGCAGTCAGAGAGAGAATCCCCTCATGTTCCCATGAGTAATTATCTTTGGTTAAATTTTTCCTATGTTGTTTTGCTATATTTCATAACGGTTTTTTCAAAATTGGAAGTGGCTTATGTAAACCTACAATCAAGTACTATGAAAATTATTTAGTTACACTACTAGCAAAAACTATAGCTAAATTATCTACTCATTTAATAATTTATATGCAAATGGAAAAGTCAACAAGCAATTATTTGCAATGTATTTACCATCTATAATGTGCTAGGCCAGTTGTTATAATGAATAGATGAATACTGTTGTGAATAAAATTTACATATAATTTTACAGAATATGCAGGTGATGCAGGGTCACCTGAATCTATGTATTTGGAAACCATTGTTCTTACAATTTGAGGGCATCATTTACAATCCAGATAGTACTAAAAATTAAAGCTAGTTTGTTACCTTCAAATTTCTGCTGGGGTTTTAAAATAGTTGACTCTGTCATGGTTCATTATAAACATTTCATTTCAAAGGTTCAAAATCAAATAACTGCTTATTTTAAAATCTACCCACATTCGAAGAAAATACCTCTGAGTCATAAGATTACTTGGATAAAATATTTTTTTAGAAAAATTATTTATGAAAACACCATAAAACGCTTATCACTGGTATAGAGGGAAAGTGAAAAGGCACATCTGAGGACCTTTGTCCAACAAAAAATATTGGAGATTTTTTATGGTAAGCTAAAGGAGTCAACTATAGAGTCAAGTATAGAAAAACCCAATGCTAAAAAAGAAGTAAAATGCCCAGAATTAAAGAGTTCATGCCAAATTGGCCATCATCACATGGATTCATTTTATAAGCCAGATACTATTCTAATGAACAGAACAGACCTGTGAGGTAGGCATTGTTTTGCCTATTTGGGGGGTAAGAGAATAGAGACCAATTGATCTGTAGATCAAGATCACAGGGGCAAAATAATAGGACTTGGAACCAAACTGTATTTTTATACCCAACCGCACATCATTTCTAAAATGCTGAGTTGCCATTTTAAGGTTCCCTGAAGCACAGCTCAGTGTGTAGAAAGACCATGGAATCCCCTGCATGTCACTTTCTGTCCTTTAGGAGAGGTCATGCACGTAATTCCTCACTATTATTTATGAGCTAAACTACCCCTTAATAAAAGTAGTCTGAATAAGTTTATTTATGTTAGAAGCACTCTAAATATTAAATATATTTACAGTATCATTGCAAGGACTAAATGAAATCTGGATAGAATAAAATATATTGAAAAGAGTAAAAATTATCTAAGCTGATGAATAATGCTTGCAATCAAGATTCTGAGACTTGAGAGACAAAATTACTGAAACATAACATAGAAGCTATCATGTTAAAGCACAAAGTTAAATACAATAGTCAGTTTTATAATTACAGTGATTTTTTACATATTATCACAGTGGTGTATCTTAGCTCCATCAGTAGAAATTTAAGTGAGCGGATTGCACAGAATGGCAGTTACCCAAAGAAACGGTAGTGTGTGATGGATAACTGTAGTAATGAGTATTAAAGAGGAACCTGAGATATAAAATGGTGGACATTTGATATTTTCTATAATGGTAACCCAGAAATTTTTACTTTGGGGCAGCCTAACAAGGGGAATGTTCCAGAACATGGATAATTAATCTTATTGCATAGAGCAAACAAACTTGATTTAGGTGTTTCCAGGACAGAATGGTCCTGACTTTGATACAAACAAAAGTTGAAAAGACAATAAAGAGATCTAAAATGATAAAATGATTCAATAATACCTGAAGCAAGTTGTAATCAAATACATTCCAGAGTAATTAAAAAGGTGGCCACCAGCCCTGGCCAGGTAGCTCAGTTGGTTGTAGCATCATCCATGCACCAAAAGGTTGTGGGTTTGATTCCTGGTTAGGGCACATACCTAGGTTTCAGGCTTGAACCCCGGTTGGTCAGGGAGTATGCCAGAGGCAACCAATCGATGCTTCTCTCTCTCTCTTCCCCTCTCTCTCAAAATCAGTGAAAACATATCCTCGAGTGTGGGGTGGGGGAGATGGCCACTAAATAGAGCACAGTCATTTGCAATAAGGTATATTCTAGTCTACACAATGATGGTCTGAGGAAAATGCAAGGCATCTTTCAAAGGAGTATCAACAGTATAGCAAAACAAATAAAAGTTTATAATCTTTGCTGTGATTCTTATCAGGCTACCCAGTTTCTCCTTCCCATCTTGCCCTGAAATGCACTGAATTTGACCTAATTCTTGGGGAAAAAAATCCTTGTAATACCATGGGAGCCCATGAAGGCATCCTCAGGGAAATACACAGTTAACTAGACTGACATCCGTGCATAAAGATGTGTTATCTATACGGGAACTAAGGACAAGGAAGCAGGAGAAGAAAAGTCAAACATTAGACCGCTGATTTTCCATTGCCTACCTTCCCAAATCTCTGACCCCCGAAATACTTGTCATGCCTTGGTAAGATGCAAATGTGGGCACCAGTGGATAAGAAGTAGAGTCTGCAATTCAGCAGAATGCTCAAAGCCTTGTCTGCACATTTCCACTGTTTGAGTAATTTGTAATGAAGCAGAATTTTTAAAAAAAATCAGGCTATTTTCAAGTCAGATTTGTCTTTGGTGTATTTCCCCAAGTTAAAATTTGTCAATCAAAACATATCTTAAACTTGCCAAAGCGTAACTGTTTACATACATATATGCACATATACTCAAATTTTACTTGCTTGAAATAAGAGAGAGAGCTATTACATGCATATTCCTTTTCCAGGACAGCACAGAAAAAGCACATGTTGTGACATTGTATGAAATCCCCACCTTTTTTGTTTCTTTGCAATACAACTCATTAGCAAATACAAAATGTCCGCTTGACAGTAAGATATGAATGCTGGTACTTGCAGCAAATGTCAGCATCTCCTTTCCAAGCCTTTCCAATTTATTCACTCCCACTCAATACCCAGGGTTTTATGCTCGTTTTTCCCAAACATGGCAACACACTAGAGTCACGTGTAGAGATTTTTGCAAGTACTGATGCCCTGGTCTCATCCCAGACTATTGGAATCAGAATGTCTGGGATGCAGCCTGGGGCCGAGAACCACCGTAGCCAAGTTTCAGTCACACTTACAGGATCTTATTATCACTTACCATTGGCAGGTATTATCATTGCGACAGTTGCTAAAGCTCATGTTACACTTCACCGTGCTTCCCTGGCCAAGACAGCTCCTCTAGCTGGTTTGCGCCCCTGGGGACTTTTCACAGCATATCTTCTGATCGGTAGCCCCCAGTAGTTTTCTTGTTTCTGCTCACCTTGCCTCCCAGTGGGATCTTGTTCAACCTTCAAATCATATTTCTACAGAAAAAGGAACAACCATCTCCTGAGGCTATGGACTTATTATGGTGAGTCTAGAGAATAATCCCAGCCTTTTCTTATAATAATAATTATATACTAGTATATGTATGTATCTAAAACTCACAGAGACCAAAACTGAGCAGTCTTCTTGAACAGAAATGGATGGATTGATCCTGTATTTCTTCAGTAAATATAGCACATGTTTCTTCAGATTCCATCTCATATTGGGTTAAAGGCTTAATATTAGAACTTAAATCAAGCTAAAACTAAAATGAAAATTTAGCACGACTTATTCTGCTGCAGAGATAACTCAATCCTCACAGCTCCCCTCTCTGTTCCTACTACCCCGCCCCATTGAAATGAAATGAATTCTGCCAGTGTTTTTTCTCGTATGGAAAAATCACAATAGATGCCAAGGAGGGAGAAAACAACACTCAAAACTTGACATACATTAATAACTTTTGTACTGTCAGGCTTGAAAGCAGTATCAATCTCAATCTTTCCACAATGGAACAAATTATTACTTTACCAAAGCTATCAATTTTGTGAGTTAGTGAAAAATTGCTCAGCACATATGCTGATGTGTAAAATAAATATATGTATTGTAAGGCAGGAAATGAGAAAATGGTGCAGAAAAGTCGATTTATGAAATTAGGTCTCTGCTTCAATACAAAACGAAGAGTCCAACATGAGAACAAAGTTATTTATTGATGGATGCTAAGAGGAGAGCCGGAAAGATTGGGAGAATGGAGATTAGTAATGCAGCTCCTAAAAAATAAAGTTGGGGTGAAAAGAGATCAAGACTGGAAGGAAATTGACATTTCTTGAGGACCAAGTATATGCTGGTGTTTTTGATATGTCATCTTATTTTACCTGTGTTTCTGGACTGGACTGTAACCTCATTCAGGGAGGGATGGTTTCTGTTATTGCTTACCATCCAACCCCAGGGCACAGTATCGATAGATGGTAGACACTCAATCAATGTTTGAATGAATAAATTAATAAGTGCACACATGCACAAATGTCTATTCCTACCTGTGAATTACAAAAAAAAGATGTTTTAAAGCTCTTTTGTCCTGTGGGATATGATAAAAAGATAGCTGATGGAAAATGACTCTAAAATCAGATTTAATAGGCATCCTGTATTTTATCTCCCAATCAGGGTGAATCACCAACATTAACTACTATAATGACAAGAACATTCCACAGTAGCTGGAGATTATGGTACATTGGCATTATGCAAACAACAGCAATCCAGAACAGTGGTGTTATTGGGCAGTTCAGTATAGAATTAAAAGTACTTTCAAATAGGATTAGTGGAGACATCCACCAAATGGTTTAGCAGAAAAGTATAGGGAAATCATGACAACAAAGACCAAGTCATGCATTTTAGGAACTGAAAGTCAATCCTAAGGTAAATCTTTATATTCCTTTACGTATTTTCTTTGGGTGTTTTCAGTCTCTCAGAGGGTTGCAGATGGGATTTTCCCTATGCTGCCCACCATGGAAACTGCTCGTTAAAGCATGCTTTATTGCCTGCTCCTCTCTTCCTTGCCTTGCTTCCATACTTGTTCAGAGTACTTCCTGCATTTATTTCCAAAATAAAGTACTTGCTCACAAATTTTCTGTCAAAATCTGTTTTGTGAGACCTCCAAACAAAGACAATTAATAATGTGCTGTTCTTAATCATTTTTATTAGCTCAGTAAAGCATCTCTGCAAAGTTTAACCCAGCACAGGGAAATTCAAGACTGTGCCTGACACATAGTAGATATTTAATAAAATGTAAATTGCCTTCTTTAACTTTTTGGTAACACTTTTCACTTAGATTAAATAAGATATATAGTTAAAGATGGTTAAATATTGACTTTTGAATAGTCATTGGTGGTGATTTGTTTTGGCACTAATGCATACTTGTATTTCCAAATTAGGACCTAAATTATTGAATGTTTAAAAATTTCTCTTGTGATATTTCATGTTTCTTTTAATTATTTCCAAGTTCTTTCTGTTAAAATGTTCTTATAAATGAAATTCAAGCATGCAAAATCTAGTGTAACTTTGAGTAGAACAGTGAGTAAAAAAACTGATGAAAACATTATATCTATTGATATACTCTATCCATGAGAACTCTAGGCTTTTTACTAATGTAAGTTTCATTCTTAAAAATAACTAAAGTAAATAACTAAATACCCAATGGAGGCAGTGTACTCTCTGGCTTATTATTATCAGTTTTTTTTTATCACTGGTAATTGCAAAATTTATACAGAATTTGGAATTATATAGAAATAGTATGGAAAAGCCAGCACTATTGCATTTAGTAGTTAGCATTTGAATAATTTTTATCAATAAGTAATTATTTTGATATATGCAATCTCCAGTGATTCTTACAATAATCCTGTAAGGTAGAGAGTGTTGTTATCATTTGTATCCCCAATTTACAAAAGTAGAAGACTTCTGCTTAATCAGTATTTCCAAAGGAAATTATTCTGGCTAACTATGGGTATATCTTCTATACACTCAAAATAGAATAAGAATAGAATAGCAATGTGTATGATCCTACTAAACATGTACATAATATCCTACGTAGCGGTTTTGTTGCACTGAGTTCTAAATTTAGTCTTGTGCCTGTAAGGAAAAAAATAAAAAATAAAAAAAATTGCATGTTCACAGCTTTCCGGGTATCCTGAAACTAGAGTGGTTTATGCATGTCATTGCCTCATGAGTTGTTTGATAACTTTGTAAGTTGTAGAAAACTGATATTAATATAAGTTACTTCTGTCTATAGACATGCAAATAATTTTTTTTCCAGTGTAGGTATATTGATTTCCCTAATCTCTAAGAAGCCAGTTTTGCATCTATTAACAGATCATTTCAGCATTGCTTTTCATGTCTTTTCTTTGGCTTCTCCTTTGAACAAATTTTTAATGCCTTTGCTGAATCCCTTGTTCATTAATAATTTATCATCTTTGACACATGTTCATTCTATATTTGTATGAGGGTCATGATTTTGCTCTTAATTTAAAAAATTACCTTATACTTACTGTTATTTCTTATCCCAGTGAACTATTGTTTCCTCTGGATAACATCTAAATTGAGTTCACTGATGATGGTGAGGGAGGAGGCTGTGTGCGTTGGATAGTCACTCCGTGGCATTTCACCATGGACAAGTAGGACAAGTAACATTTTAGAAAGGTTGAATTAAATGAATGGTTTGCACCAAGGAATGGTATACTCACTCTACATCAGTAATTACAGTTTGAATAAAGAGAGTCCAATTATTTTGCCCTTTGCTTGCTTTTGAAGCAAAAAGAGTACCTTTGGCAATGCATGTATTGTATGTATGACAAGGTTGCTGTAATGACACAGAACTGATTTCATGAGAACAAGTGCGATTAAGTGGTTGATTGGCTCTTGATACAGTCTGTAATTTTGGATTCCACCTTAGCTACAGTCACAAAGCCAATCTCTTAAAAATGCTGCTTTTATTACAGGACATTGGGTGCTTCACTTTCAGTTTTATCTCAAGTGGAAGCTTGTTTCAGTTCGTGTGTGTGTGTGTGTGTGTGTGTTTTATTCAAAACAAGGACAAGGAACCCAGGTGATTCATTTTACTTTTCACCTTGTGTGAGTCACACTGTGGTGCATAAGCATCCTCCACCCTCCACTGTATGACACAGCCTCAGCTGCAGGCTGCTGGAATCCAGGCTTAATTGCTATCTGTTCAAGTGCCATTGAAAAAAGATATGCTGAAGGTTCCGCATATGTGGCCGTAGCCTGCCATTTGCTAGTTCTAAAATGAGGAGCTTAAAAACCCATATCAACATTTACTCACCAGCGTATGACTGATTTAACTCCATTGGGTATTGTTATTTGCTTAGAATCCTCAAGTTTCCTTTCCTCTGTGAAATCTTCCACACATTTAAAGGTAGAAAAAATTTTTGACATGACTGTGTCTGTATTATAAATTAAATATACATTTAATAAAATGCTGGTTGCATTTATATAATAGCATAATCTGATTTTCTTTAATGACATTTTGGGGGATGGAGAGTGCTTTCTTCTTAGCTTCCCCTTCTTTTACTCTAAGCCATGAGATTTCCCCTTCTCTTCACAGAAAGGGGAATATTGAAGAGAATCCATGCTTCTCTTTTCACCCCTTATTTACTGCGAGGTTGAAAGAACAACTGATCTAACTGGTCCTGTTAGCAGTAGGTAACATAACTGTGTCTCAAAAATAAGAGCTGCTTGTTCCACTCTCTCCTGCGCTGCCTGTCTCACGCATTGTTACAATGAGCCCCGGCTGCTTCTCCATTTCTCCTTCTAGGCCCAGATACTCAGTATGTTCTCTTACATACCTCATGCTGATAGTGCCGGAGAAAGCTCACGACAAACCTGCATCTGTCTGGTTAGGTAGATACATGTGTCGTCTGCTTTGGAAACTCATCACTTCCCCATAAATGGATGTCAGAGCGTAGATTTGCAACCCACAGTAGCAGGTCCTCTCCTGGGTCTCAGATCCCAGACATGCTCTCCCATCTAGAGCATACATTGATCTCTATTTGGCATCTGATATCTATATCTTCATAAAAGAGCCCCGAGGAGAAGAGGGGCAATACTTGGGAGCCAAACAGAAGTAGTTGAAAGATCTTAAACAAATGTCTGGGGCATCAGCATCAAATGGGAGTGTTGAAGGATGCATCGGTAAAGGAGTTACAGGTTAGGAAGGTGTTGTGGGGACTGTGGAGCTGATACCCTGGGTAGAAACACAGAGAGACTCTAGATCAGGACCCACCATGAGCCACCTCTATGGCTCTTGGGCCAAAGCTAGTCCACTGTCTGTTTTTGTAAACAAAGATTTACTAGAACACAGCTGCGTATATTCCTTTAGGTATTTTCTCTGGGTGTTTTCATGTTATAAAAGTAGTTGTGATGAATACTTTCTTGGCCTTCAAAATCTGAAATACTTCCTATCTGACCCTTTACAGAATAGTTTGCTGAACCCTGCTGTAGACTCAGAAATGTAATATTGTGGAGACGGCTAGAGAGAGAGATGGGATTTAGACTATTGAACTGTAGTTATCTATGATGATATCTCCCCTCCTGGAGCAGGTCCCTTATTTAAATGATTTTAGGCAGTTAGGAGGAAGGTCAGAGGTTTTGCCTGAATCTTTTGTTTCTTGAAAATAACCAGTGAAAATAATCGCTATCCCAAGAGGCATATTTGGGGTGGTACGCTCTGCTCGCCCTCACACTCAAGGTCATATACTATTAGCAGTTGTAAAATGTGGTAACAACTCCCCCTTTGACTGACTACTGCTGTCTTACCAATGATGCTCCTGGCCCATTTTCCACTTTATTTATACTGGAGACGCTGAATTGCTAAGTCTCACTCACCTTCTGCAGCCCCCAGTGCCTGGTGAAGCCCACTTCTAATCCTGCCTCAGAAAGAGACCTCACTCCAGACTGATTACTGCCTCCCATGAAAAACCAAACCTTCCAAAAGGTACTTCCCTCCTCCCTCTTGCCCAGCAGAATTCCTGTGGAATGCACTCCCTTGTTGAGACTCACTAAATCTTATTTTATCAGACCATAGACTTATTCCTGGTCATCTGCGGCTAATGGGGGTTTAACAGCTATTAAGGTATAATATTCAAAAGACAAGAGCATGACTCTCACATAAATATAAACAGAACACATGTCAAAGATACTGAACTCAAGGGAAAGAATAAAGTTATAGGGAGGCAATTTAATAAATATGGTGGGACAGGAGGGCTAGGTTAATTACAAAGCTGGTTAATGTCCACCCAGGATCTAAACTGCATCTCTACTAATAAAAACCTAAAAATTAACCCTCTGTCCCCAATAGTTATAAAATAACACAGGCAATAAAATAGAAATCCCAGGAGTACGCTAGAAGAATGCTTAACAATCTCTTCAGCTTTTTTAAAGTTTCAGATAATTTCTCTTATAATACAAATTGCAAGGAACATAGATATATCAGTAGGTTCTTGTTAATCCTGAGGATATTTTTTTTCTAAATATATTTTATTGTTGTTGTTTTTTTACAGAGAGGAAGGGAGAGAGATAGAGAGTTAGAAACATCGATTAGAGAGAAACATCAATCAGCCGCCTCCTGCACACTCCCCACTGGGGATGTGCCCGCAACCAAGGTACATGCCCTTGACTTGAATCGAACTCGGGACCTTTCAGTCCACAGGCCGACGCTCAATCTACTGAGCCAAACCGGCCACGGCATGAGGATATTTTTTGCATTGACTTAGAGAGAGTGGAAGGGGAGGAGGGAGGGAGTGAGGGAGGGATAGAGAGAGAGAGAGAGAGAGAGAGAGAGAGAGAGAGAGAGAGAGACAAATTGATGTGAGAGAAACACATCCATTGGTTGCCTCCCACACCGCCACCTCCACCAGGGCCAGGAATGGAAACTGAAACTCAGGTAAGTGCCCTTGACCAGGAATCAGAATTAAACCTTCAACCCTTCCATGTGTGGCCCAACGCTCTAATCACTGAGCCACAGTGGCCAGGGCACGTCGTTTTAATTTGTATTTTTTTAGTAAACTAGAAAATTTGGATAAAATGAGGGAAAGTCTGTTTCTGCTAATATCCCAGAGTCAGCCCCCCTCAGACTTTCTGTCCTTGTAAGGCTAAACCCATAATGTCTGAATCTTTCCTGATAACCCTAAAGCAAGGGTGACAGCTGATAAACTGCCCCTATTTGCAAAAATACCAATCAGCATCCTTGTCTCCTGTTTTAAAGATAAATAAATTATCAGTCCTCACCAAATATTTTAAGAAATTGTCAGAATAAGAGAGAAATATAAATAAAAACATTTTTTTAATCAGGGGAAAATATAGTTAAACAAAAATCATCAAAGGTGAAAGTTGTCCTGAAAGAAAGGTTTATTAAGCCTTAAGCTGGCCAGCAAAAGGACCAGGTTCTGGGACATACAGTCTAAGCCACCAGCAGGGCTGGATGGGAAGGCAAACATGCCCACCATCCTGATGAAACCGTTGTAATAACTTGGTTATTTTAAAAAATATATTTATTGTTGAAAGTATTATAGGTCCTCCTTTTTCCCCCATTAACCTCTTCCAGCCCACTTCCACCCCCCACCCCCCAGGCCTTCACCACCCCATTGTCTGTGTCCACAGGTTATGCATACAAGTTCATTGGTTGATCTCTTCCCACCCACCCTCCCCTGCCTTCCCGCTGAGGTTCAATAGTCTGTTCATGCTTCTATGACTCTGGGTCTGTTTTTGATCATCAGTTTATTTGGTTCATTAGATTCCACATATGAATGAGATCATGTGATACTTATCTTTCTCTGACTGACTTGTTTCACTCAGCGTAATACTCTCCAGGAAAGGAGTAAAGGGAAGTCCAGGTAACATAAGCATGCCGTTTGTGCCAGGAAGCTGCATTTTCACATTCTCTAAGTGTGTTCCCCCCAGATCGATAGAGGAAGGAACTGGACACAAGTCCAGTGAGGTCGGGTGCCACAGGAAAGGGCTTGGCTAAAAACCACACCTGGGAGCAATAGGTGTGGCCACTGCAAGGGTGTGAAACCTGAGATACTTAAACTCCTAAACAAGGGGAGATTTTTCTCTTGGCCCTCTTGTGATCCTGGCTCCCTTGTTGCAGGGGGTGTGCTCTCACACTCTGCATTTGCCCACATGGCCCACAGCCATGTGGAACACACACAACACACACACACACACACACACACACACACACACACGGCTAATGGATTGAAGCTAGTCTGATTCTCTCCCAGACCCAGCTCCACTATGGAGCAGAAACTCTGGACACTGGCTTTGCTTTTAGCTCTGCTGGATCCCCAGCTGCACATTTTCCAGGACTGGTTTAAGGGAAATGGGACTTTAGAAGGCAAGGGACATAATTGTAGGCAAAGAAAAACCACTCATTTTCCCATGCAAGTCTTAAGAAATTATTTCTCTCAAGATAGCATAGAGACACATACCTTGGTTGCAGACTCCTCCCCAGCCTCGGCCCTCATCAGAGCTCTTGCAGGAGGCAACCAATCGATGTGTTTCTCTCACATCAATGTTTCTCTCTGTCTTTCCCTCTCTCTTCCACTTTCCCTAAAAATCAATGGAAAAATATCCTTGGGTGAGGATTAAAAAACATAATAAAATAAAATTGTGTGTTTTTTTTAAAGAGAAGGCAAGGGACATAATTATAGGCAAATAAAAACCACTCATTTTCCCATGCAAGTCTTAGGAAATTATTTCTCTTAAGATATTGTAAGAACTCCACTCCCACTAGCAATGGAGACATTTCACCCGTGAAATTCTCTGATAACACTGGGATTGATGGGGCTGGTTTATGTACAATGGGTTTGGAGAAGAAAACTGAGTTATTTTGGAAGAATTTACTCTGGTCATAGATAAGGGGAGCAGGAAAAGGTGAAGTGGAGCTAGATCTGAGATAGGTTTATAGTCCACAAGGAAGAAGTATTTGCTACTTTTGGATTAGTGTGGGCAGCAGCCCAAAAGTTCCTGCATAAGCAGGATGAGGTGGCATCTGGTGGTTGGCTGTTCTCTCTAGATAAGGCTGAAATACCGTAGCAGCCTGGAAGTTGATTCAAAGTGTCAACATACATTCATGAATATGAGCACTATTTTGTGGTTTTGGCTACAGCTCTGTTAAGTAATTAACCTCCCTTGTCTCTCCTAATCTCGCGCTGGCTGTAAGATTATTTAGAATTTTTCTCTTGTCAACATCTAATGTTAAGAAACAGACTATGTATTCTCAGAGAGAGTCATAAAGATTCTGTACCATAAAGTACGAACAGGATACTAAGAAAAAGAAATAAAACAAGAAAGAGCTCCTGGACATTTAAAGTATATTGCCAAAACAAAATACAAAAGAAAATTTGAAGAGAAGGATATGAAATATCTAAGAATGTAGAACAAAAATTCAAAGGATGAATTAATGTAGTTTTCCTGTCCCAGTTGGTGGGTGTCTGTTTTATTTAAAAAACAATTATGGCCAACAATTCAACATTAATTGGTGATTTCTGGTATATTTTGTCAATTTAAATACCCAGAATTGAATTGTATATTTGAAAGTTGCTAGGAGAGTAGATCTTAAAGGTTCTTACCACAAGGAAAAATTGTAACTATAAAACACACACACACACACACACACACACACACACACACCTGGCAAATCATTACCAAGTGGTGATTACTTACTCCTTGCATAAGTTCTGTCCCAGTTCTGTGTATGTGTGTGTGTGGGGGGGGGTATATATAAAAAAATAAAAGTTATAAGGCATCAGAAACCTCTAATCATAGGCATAATTTGTGATCTATGTAGCTCAGCTCTAAGTAGAAATCTCTTTTTCTAAACCAAAAAAATCAATTTCAGAAAAATTAAAACAGAAATATTTCCTATGCTTATCTTGTTTCACTCTGACTAGTCCTCTAAGCACTTGGAAGTACTCACACTGAGCATGAGACGTTGACAATGATGCTCTCTAGCCTTCAGGGTCTCTGACAATGATGAATGACAACTCTTTAAATAAATGAGCCTTGGCGTGCGTATTGCAGGCAGTCTTATTTGTCATGCCTGTAGCCTCTTTTATTCAAAAACAGCAAGAAGGCAGTGCATTAGGATATTTCTTTCCAACTCCACTGATATTTCTGAAAAGTCTTACATGGACAAGGACATGATGGTAAAATTGATACTAGAAGATAAAAATCCAGTGAAATGTCATCATTATCAGATGAGGCCAAGGGCTCACAAAACATGGCTGATAGATACCCAAAGCTTTTCACCACTCTCAGGACTCATATAAAGAGCTTGTAATCAGCATGCCGGGCTCATACATCTCTTGATCACCATGATTCACAGATTACATTGAAATTAACAATGCTATGCAGTTGCTCAGCCATTGAAAGAACACAGCTGTAACCAACACAAAGGAATAAAAAGCAAAAGAACAGAAACGAGTGACCTGGGGATTCATGGCACATGTTTTTGGGTTTTCATTTTCAGTCTCTAGCACCCTTTTTACTGCTTTTCTTTAGTGGGCTGAGGGCTATTTTTCTTAGTACGTGGCACCCACAGCTGTATCTTCCTTTTGGAGGAGCCACAAATGGACGTTCTGGGAAATTGCTAACTCTCTACTATCAGAGTGAATATTTGCTGACCCTCAGCAGTTATCTACAAAACTAAGCCAGAGTAAGGACCAGAGCCAACTTTTACAATTTTCATTTTGTTTCCTGAAAGTGTTCTATGTTCATTACATTCATTTAAATATTACTAAATTTGGAAATGAGATAAGAGACAAATGCAGACAAACTCAGCCCTTGAGAACTTAAACTTAAATGATAATTTGATTTGGGTCATTTCCAATAAACAGTTCTTTAGTGAAAAAAAATGATAATCTGAAGTCTAGTAAGTCAGTATGATCAATTTTGGACCATTAAAATGTGATGCCTAAAGCCTGAGGGTTAGATAATTCTATGAGAAACCAATGGAAAACAATAAACTCTTAACCCACACAATGTCACTAGGGAAAAACGAAATACAAAATTCTATTGTATAAATAAGTATAGGTGTATGTGCACACAAAACCAATCTGTAGAATAGTTAAAACTGGGTTAAAAAATATCTTCTGCCCTGGCCAAGTGGCTCAGTTGGTTGGAGCGTCATCCCGTAGAACAAAAGGTTGCGGGTTCTATCCTGGTTAGGGCATGTACGGGAGGCAACAGATCAATGTTTCTATCTCACATTAATGTTTCTCTCACTCTCTCTTTCTTCCTCTCTCTCTACTAGTAAAATCAATAAAAACATATTCTTGGGTGAGGATGGAGATATATATATATTTTTTTTTCTGTGCCCAAAATAACAGTCACCGATTCTTTTTTTTTAAATATATTTTATTGATTTTTTACAGAGAGGAAGGGAGAGAGATAGAGAGTTAGAAACATCGATGAGAGAGGAACATCGATCAGCTGCCTCCTGCACATCTCCTACTGGGGATGTGCCCGCAACCCAGGTACGTGCCCTTGACCGGAATCAAACCCGGGACCTTTCAGTCCGCAGGCCAACGCTCTATCCACTGAGCCAAACCGGTTTTGGCCAGTCACTGATTCTTGGGTGTGATTATACTAGTAAAGTGATACACACTATTAGGGAGAAGAGTTGAATATCTTAGGAAAACAGTTTCTACTAAAGTAAAGTTTCAGATTTATTTTCCACAATTCTGTCTTCCAAGATAATTACTCAGGGGTGTGTGTGTGTGTGTGTGTGTGTGTGTGTGTGTGTGTGTGTGTGTTTACAATGTATTCTGTTTGTGTATTTACAGCTTGTCATTACCCGGCTTCCTTGCCATACCTCTGAGATAATGTGGGTCAATTCCAGATCACCCCAATACAGTGAGTATTGCAATTAAAGAAAATCATCTTTTTTGCTGGTGGAGGGTCTTGTTTTCAGTCTATAAAAAAGTGCAACATGAGGTGTGTAAAGCAAAATGCATCAAACAAGGTATGCCCGTGTCAGTCTACAAGGGCACTCATAGTGCAACTTCCTGTGATTCCCTTCACAAACCAGTACTTTCTATTTTCTTCCTGGTTAACAGCAAGATTCATAGCCATATAAATAAAATAATTAATTAGCAAAACTTTACATTTTGTTCAGTTCTCACATACTAAAAACAAAAACTCATCAAACCACAGTGATTACATAAGGTTTGTGTATCTACCACTATGGTTGATTGGATATCGCTTTGGCAGATAAATCAGAGCTATTTGTGCTCCTGCTTTGTACAGTGTTCTTTAGGTAAACATTAGTATGAAACTATAAAAACTGAATCATATTTATATGCATGTAATTTGCACATTTAGTAACAGATTTAATAAATTGTTTTGCCATAAAGGAGTAGTTGAAATCAGGACCGTTTCAGAGACTCCCATGTTTATCCCCTATTACTATGAGGAATCACGTAAACTACTATTTCTCAACCAGGTCCCCCTCTCAGAAATCCTGATGCAGTTAGTCTGGGGTATAGTCTGGGCATCAAGATTTTTTAAGGCTCCTCAGGTAAATCAAATATGAAGCAAAGTTGAGGAAGCACTGATATAAATAAGTCAATTTCAACGAGATATCCTGGGCTTATCTTATGTCTATAGATGGCTTTTATTCCCAAGATGATATAGTAATTTGAACAATTGTTCCCTTCCTCCTGGCATCGTGGTGTACATACTAGTAGAAAATGGTAATGTTTTGTGTGGCTCACTGGGGGTGAATAGAGAAGACTTTGTCGCAGATGTAACCAGCCTCAAAAGCTCAGCTGCCCGCTGGAACCAGGCCACCCGGGTGAAGGGCATCAGAGGTCAGCATAAAGCACTCCAGTAGCCTATTTTTGCAACACAAAGATTGAGATACTCTGCCTTAATGACGCTAATATCTAGGTCAATGAATATCGAAAAGAAAGAAGTACCTATAAATAAAAGCTATTTGATTTTCTTTTACCCCGTAGAGTCTAGCTGAGTTTGGGGCTTGTTTAGCAAAGGTTGTTCATGGACGAGAATGGACCTGTGGTACTTAGGCAACCTCAAGGGACTGCACACGGGACGCAGATTTATCCTTCGTTCTGAACTCATAGGAGATATAACCCATTTTTTTGCTCAAATCCAGAGTCATTCCAGTGCAAGTCCCACCAATATTATTCTGGGCCTTCTGACTCAAGCCTAGACAAGGTTAGGAAAGATCACTTCCTTTATCTTACCTTAAGCTTTACTATGAGGAAAATGTGAAGAACTTAATAATTGTCGGCACACAAACCCAATAATAATGGATTTAAGAGCTATAAAATCATAGCAGTACAGAAAGGAACAAAAGCCGATTTTTATTAAATTATGCCTTTTTAATAGCAAAATAGAACATATAACATATGGGATGGGAATATAAAATAAGACAGAACAGGCTGGTTTTAATTATGCTTAATTAAAAACTGTACATATGGGACTATGACAAAGCAAAGCATATTTGGCTTCAATTATTTTTGCTGAAAACAGGTAGGATGAAATGTGGCTTTGAGAGTATGAAATTAAGTCATGAAAGAGGAGTTGTACTGAGGTAAATGTCATATTTTAAAACTTTTGCAGGTGGAAAATTTAAATATACAAAGGTTTTATTTAGGAAGGGATTTCAAAACTAAACTTTACAGTTTCAGAGGAGTAACTTGTGGATCTTTCTCCCCAAGAAGCATTACTATGGTCAGTGGACACTTTTACCTACACTGAAAGCTTAATTCAAGACAAAATTATATTAATCGAAAGAGGAAGAGGAGGAGGAGAGAAGAAAGAGAATCAGGAAAAGAAAGCACATTGAAAATTATTTACTTGTCTCACTTCAAAGAATATCAGTCATTAATGCATTTACACTATGGAGAAAGTACTAACTCTGAGGATTTATTTACAAAGTGTGTATTATAGTTTTAACCTAGTGAATTCAATGTAGAAAAATATATCATGGTGTATTGGACTCCTTAAACAATGCTGGGCACATAGTAGGTATGTGGTTGAATATCTTCACCCTCTTTTATCTCAGTGTGTTTAAAGCTGAATTCAGTTTTTCTCTCTACACTAAAGCAGCCTCCTGTTTTCACTCTCATTTCTTTATCCATTCTGTCTCCCCTGTTTCTCAGAGGTGTACATTTCTTTTACTTCTCACCGTCAGCTCATTAGTTAGGACTTTGGTACACTGTAGTTATTACAATGTCTTCCTAGTTGATGTTTTCCTTTCACATGCCCTTATTTGGAAATAGAATGGATGCAGATATAATTAGATAAAAAGAGGCCATGCTGGAGTGGACTGAGCCCTCGATCCAATATGAATGGTGTCCTTATAAGAAGAGGGAGACAGAGGCAGAGACACACAGAGAGAGGAATAGATATGAAGACACAGAGAGAAGGTGGGATGCAATGATGGAGGCAGAGATTGCATGATGCTGCCACAAACCAAGGAGCACCTGGGGCAACCAGGAGCTGGGAGAGACAAGAAAGGATCCCCACTAGAGTCGTCAGAGGGAACATGGCCCTGTTAACACCTAATTTCAGACTTCTAGCCTCTAGAATTGCAAGAGAATACATTTCTGTTGTTTTATGCCACCCAGTTGGTGGTACTTTGTTTCAACAGTCCAGGAAAGTAATATAGACTCTGAATGGAGTCCTTTTGTAGAGGTTGCAACCAATGACATATTTAGAAGACTCTATGAGGAGTGCATCTAAGGCCCAGCGGTTCTCAACCTGTGGGTCATGACCCCTTTGGTGGTCGAATGACCCTTTCACAGGGGTCGCCTAAGACCATCCTGCATATCAGATATTTACATGACGATTCATAACAGTAGCAACATTACAATTATGAAGTAGCAACGAAAATAATTTTATGGTTGGGTCACAACATGAGGAACTATATTTAAAGGGCCAGAAGGTTGAGAACCACTGACAGTGTGAGGAGTAAACCACAAAGGCTCATACCCATTTCCCTGGCACATCTCTTTCCTCCCAGCTATCACTGGGTCAACCAGCTCCATGCA
Organism: Myotis lucifugus; assembly: GCF_000147115.1. Taxonomy (NCBI): domain Eukaryota; kingdom Metazoa; phylum Chordata; class Mammalia; order Chiroptera; family Vespertilionidae; genus Myotis; species Myotis lucifugus. Next base: position 1,450,428 of record NW_005871162.1, on the reverse strand, counting down.
GGTGTGCTCTTACTGCATCTTGCCTGCACATTATATACTTTCTGTCCTGGGCTCTTCTGTTGCTCAGATGGGGAACTGAAAGTGCCCACTCAGCCATGCAATACATGGTGTACCCGGAAATGCAAGGGAGTCAACACCCCCTTGGCAACCTTTGACCAATGGGAGATGAAAGCCAAGGGCTAATATTCCCCACTCCCAAGTCTAGGGAGGCACTTCTTAGTGCTTCTGCACAATCCAGAGGGCCCTCAGCTCAATAATGCACTCTTGAACTGTCTTTCTCTCCTCCCCTGTTTTGCTCCTTTCTGTTATCTTACTCTAGTTTCCTAGGATCTTTTCCCAAAGTAAAGTACCAATAAGCAAGCAGGTGTTGTTGTCAGAAAGAATCCAATGTAAAAGAGGTTTAGGGTTTTCCCCAAAAATTTGTGCCTGATTTTTTTTTAATTTCTGTAAAGCAAGCACTTAGCAGAGTACCTTGCACATAGTACATGTTTAGTAAATATATATTTGTTGAATGAATGAATGCACAAATAATGATTAAATAGAAATTATAAATCAACCAAAATTAGGAAGAGATACAAAGGGAAGGGTTAACAATGAGAAATATATCTAGGAAAGATTGTGATTGAATAATTTTATTTATAGCCTAACTTCTCATTCATAAATGGAGACATGGAGAAAAGGATCCTCAAATATGTGAGAGTGCAAAATGTGCACTTGCGGACATAATGTAGCCAAATTAAAAATAAAACATTAGACAGATTTGACCAAATGTCCTGTGGTTATAACAAACTGTACTAATTAATCATGGGATCCAGCAAACCACACCATTTTTCATGTCACAATATGGGGAGCAAAGGGCATTGTTTCAGAATTTGTTTCAATGACTTTTAAAACAGATACTTTTTTGAAAGAATTATGTTTCTCATAATGGGGAACATCCATGTCATTGGACCTAAGAAATTACTTATGGAGCCTTTGGCTCATTTAAAGATTACAAATTTGATTATATCTTTCTGGTCAATATATTTTCCTGTTCTGTGAAATGTCAAGTCATATCTTCTCCACTTCTTTGGATCATCTTGACGTCTCTTGGTCTGGGCAGACTGTCTTACTTCCCACTTCACAGAAAATTACAGGGCCATTGGATGCATCCAATGTATGATACCACCTCTACTGACCTATATGCACCTGGGCCAGCCCTTCTGCCATCTAGAGGTGTCTTCCCTACCTAAGGAAAATCGTGCTTGCCATCATAAGAATGTACCTATCTCCTACCTTGTTCATCTTTTACTTCCACTCTCCACCCGTATCCATTCTGCTCACTGGAACACACTGTCTTGTTCTTTTTTATCTGCAAACATGCCAAGCTCTTTTCTGTCTCAGAGACTTTCTAACTGTTCTTCCTTTGCCAGAAATAGTCTTCCTCATGCCTTTGCTCATTCAGAGCTCAGCTTAAATGTCAACAATTGAGAGAAGCCTTCTGTGGCAACCATTTCAAAGTATGTCCCCTAAACCTCCATATCCACTTTGTCTCATTGATCTTAGGTCCTAAATTACTCTCAATTTTACCTATTTCTCGTTCTCTCTAATACCCTTATCCTAACCAAAGTGGAACAAGTCATTATTACCTCCTTCTTTAACTACTATGAAAACGTCCTTAATAATTATAGCCTTGGGCAGAAGCTACCGTATACATAAGTGTGTGTGTGTGTGTGTGTGTGTGTGTGTGTGTGTATATATATGTATATATATATATATATATATACACCAATAAAAATTATTTGAATGATTAAAAAACTAATTTGATCCACTTCATTCTGACATTTAATATAGTTAATGTTTCCCCATCTGTTGCCTTAAGTTTAACTTCTCAGCTAATATTTTCTAAGCCTCTTAAGGAATGGCTCAGAGTAAGTTAATTGTGTTTCTGTCTAGTTATACCTTTGGGAGGAAAAGAAAAGCTTGAATCTGTATTTCCTAATCTGTAATATCCTCTCCAATTCATGATACAAAATGACCCAAATCAACCAAATTAGCAGGAAACATGTAGGAGTTCAGCTTACGTGACCCTTTTGTGATCGCCGTCGTTAAATCGCAGAACACATCCAATTTTAAACTAATCTAGAAGTGAGATGTGTAGATGGTAAATAATCCTCTATTTCCTCTCAACGTGTTCCAGTGACAAATTCCATTTCAAACTGTTACAAGCTCTGAAATTAAATTTCATTATGAATAACTAAACACCGCTCTTCAGATTTCCTGGGAGGAATCACATTCTCTGCAGCACAAACACTTGGAATAATCAATTGGGAGTCAATTGGCAGAGTCCTTCAGATTTAATTTGTAGTTCTGAAGGGTCCTCCTACACGCAGCCATTACAGAGTGCGCTGCAGCCCCTCCTCGTCTCCTTTTGGTGGGGAAAAAGCAGGATTTTATTTTACCTTATTTCAAACTGTGATATATGAGTCTTCACTTGGTTTTTAAAAGATACTCATACAAGAGAGTTCCTATTTATTTCTACTATTTTTTAAAGTCAGTGTTGGAAACAATGACATGCATAACTTAAAAATTGTTGTTTGCTGTTTTTATTCTGGATTTCAGGGGTAGCCAATGTGGGAATGTTGTATAGAGAAGAGACCATGGCTTTTGTTTTGAGGAAAAAACTAGATCCCAACCACTTGGGATGTGGAGCCAATGAGTAAAATTCTCTGTCAGTTGCTTTATGTGTAAAATGGGTATAATAATATTTCTCAAAGTTGTGAAGAATAAATGGTACTATGCAGCTATAAAAGAGAAGGAATGCTTACCATTTGCAACAGCATGGATGGACCTGGAGAGTATTATGCTAAGGGAAATAAGCCAGTCAGAGAAAGACAAGTATCACATGATCTCACTCATATGTGGAATCTAATGAACAAACATCTGAAAATTAACCGTCAGAAGGAGTGCTTGGCAAACACTGGGAAAGGTAAGAGTCTGTGCTTACCTTGTGATTGAAACAAGGGTCTGTTGATATTGCTGCTCTGAAAGGTCTAAGCATAAGCTCCAAAGGCAAGAATCCTGACCTCAGAGGAGGCTCTGTGGTGACTGACTTCACAGCTGACACCTGGGGTCTGCCAGGAGGGTCTTGCAGGACCAAGACACTTTAGCCTAAGTTTATCTGCAGTAACATCTCATACATCCTTGACAGTGTGAAATGCTCTGCTGCCATTAACTCTGATATGTGATGGTTAATCTCTGTTTAATAAAACTCCAGGGAAAGTGGGCCTCTACGTAAGATGAAAGAAATCCTCTCTACACTCCGTTATACACATGAAACCACACTACTCTCTTTATCACCGTTATTTTAATTAAAACAAAAATGAGTTATATTCTGTGTATTTATTTGTTTTACTTAATTACATATGTAAAACATTGATTCATTTTTATAAAAAATTTAAACTATGGAGAGTACAGAGCAAAAGTTTCCCTCCCAATCTAATCCCACTGCCTTCTGAGAGGCAAAATTGGTAGCCGGTTTTGAATATAATCTTTCAGACCCTTTTCTGTATGTCTCTCAGTTTATTGTGTTTGGTTTGGGGTTTATTATTTAATACATTTCTATGTTTTGACCTCCAGTGGGCTTTTTTCTTAGTACATCTACTGTACATTTAAGTCTATCTTCAAACTTATTATAAATTACATCAAAATGTGTCCCATTTTTCTGAGATAATTTTTCTTTACTAAGCAAAGATCCAGATATAGCCAAAAATAGGAGAGAATAGTCTTTAATATCTGAAAGATATATCCACACTCTTTCTCTGTTGCTTAATATCTCCTTGAATTTGGTCAAATTACATATACTTATGTATACTTATTGTGATGAATGAGAATAAACAGAGGGACCCCATCCAGCATATTGTCTAGCACAAAGAAGGTACACAGCATATATTAGTTTCCTTCTCTTAAAAAGAATTTCTGGGTGTTTCATCTTGAAGGGTATTTGCTGATTTCTGTTCTGAAAAAGCTGCATTTAATACCAGTCTTTGTAGGTGACACTCATCATGATTCCTGTTACTCAAATTGATAATCAGTGGGCCTATTTGCAAAGAATAATTCAGAAAGGATATTCAAGTAGAATCTGCAGACATTTTGTAATTATTTCTGGTATTAAGTTTCTCATCATTCATAACTTGATGGCCATTTAAGACAGATACTGGGAGTCACAGGAAATCGCCATGATCCAAGGAGAATTATCAGGGTGTTTCATTAACAAGGAACAAATTGATGCCTCACAAAACGAGAAACCAACACTAGCTCAGGGTAATCTTAAATTAAAACTGGATACATTGGGCCTTTTTTAAGTCTACTAAGCATTTTTAAATAGAAATAAATTTGAGCTTGAAAGAAAGGAAGAAAGAAAGAATGAATGAAAGAGAGAGAGAGAGAGACAAGAAAGGAAAGAAAGAAAAGAAAGAAAGAGAAAGAAAGGAAGGGAGGGAGGGAGGGAGGGAGGGAGGGAGGGAGGGAGGGAGGAAGGAAGGAAGGAAGGAAGGAAGGAAGGAAGGAAGGAAGGAAGGAAGGAAGGAAGGAAGGAAGGAAGAAAGAAAGAAAGAAAGAAAGAAAGAAAGAAAGAAAGAAAGAAAGAAAGAAAGAAAGAAAGAAAGAAGAAAGAAAGAACTTCTGTAAAGGTATTTTCAAGCAGACATGTTGGTGGTAGTTGGCACAGATTTGATGATCAAAGCATTGTTGTGGGACAAATGAATGGAGCTGCAACTCATGTATAGCATATATAAGGGCTCCTCAAAATCATATTGTTTGACTCTATTGGAATTGTCTTACACCCATTGAATGCAAGCTCTCTGAGGGTAGGGTACAGATTTGACCCAACTCTATACACCCCAGAATATACAGAGCCTTGCCCACAGTTTCATGTGATCAGCATACAAAGTATTTTTCAAATGAATGAATGAGATTGTCTTCCAACTGAAGCAACTGCCTCACTCTTCACCAAGAAGACTTGCATTTTTCCACCTCCTTCCTTCATAATTCCCATTACTGTATCTGATTATATTAAATCTTACTAAATTGAGAAATTCTAGGTACCTATCAAATGATCAATACAAATTTGTTGAACAAATTGTTCATCTACTAGAAACTGAGGCTTCCGATCACTGGAAAGGATAGTATTCAAATTCAAAATTAATTCTGCAAAGCCTTACTTCTCATCTTTTCTCAAAATCCCATTCTCACAGTGTGCTCCCCACTTCCATTCTAAATAGTTCTTTACCAACATGCTACCTTCCCACATCCCTTTTTTTCTTCCATTACATTGCCTCCTGGTTTGTTCTATGATTTAATAAGAATAATATCTGTTATCTAATAGAAATAAATCATGTATAATTTCCATACTAATGGCTACCTTCCAGAAGTTAAGGGTCCCCACTGCATATTGGTTAAAATGTGACTGTTCTACTTACATGCACAGTCTGACTTCTATCTACCTGTCCAAGGTCATTTCAATCCATCTTTCCCTGTACTCACTAATCTTGGATCACTCTGATCTTCCTATTTTCAAACACTTGATTACTTAGGGGCCTCTGCATATGTAGTGTCCTCTGTTGCAGTGCACTTCATAAGCTCTCTCCTTAAGATGGTTTCCTAAAATTATTTAGGTCTCATCTTAAATGGCATATCCTCTAAAAATATTACCACCCTAACTCTACTCCCCATTATTCCCTAACACTTATTTCTCATTGTTTTAGTCAAAGTTTTAAATTGCAGCCATTACAATGTCTGTCTTTTTGTTTTGTCTCCATTAATTTTTTCAGTTTTTGGAAGCAATTCTCATGTCTATTTCTTGTAATATTTGGATATGCAGCACCTAGGACAACTAGTGAAAGCTTTACCATATATTAATTGATACTCATAAGATAACATTGAATAAGTCAGTCAACAAAGGATGCTTGAATAAACTATTAACTTTTTTAGATTTGAATTTACAGTTGCTGGGAGACAATATTTGGAGGAGATTTTATAATGATCATAATAGAGATTTAGATGCTCTGAACTCCTGTGTATTATGACTTACATTAACAAATTATGCACTTAGGTCTCATTTTTCTATTAAGCAAAGTGTTAGTTTTATTGATAAAGACTGTATTTACATTTAACCTAAGGTGTTCACACCAGTCATCAGAAATCTAATCAACACTACTAATGTTAAGAAACCAAACGACTGTCTGAGCCAACAAACTATTTCATTGTTAGGTATACAGTCTTTCCATGCCAAAAACATAGCAATTCCAGAACCTGGTATCATTCTTAAAGACATAGCTAATAGTTCACCTTTATTGCATTAAAGTAGAAAATTGTAAAATAGGACACTGACTTCATCAATATTTTAATGAATGTACCCAAAATATAAGGGCTTCAATTACATGCATTTATACTAAATTTGGGTATATCATAAATTAATAAATATTAATAAGAGAGTTTATCAAAGGCACAATGTTAAATTATCATGGGTAAAGAATTAGATTCTATTTCTTCAAATATTCTTTCTTCTTGCCAAGAATTCTTAATTACTTTGAGCTCTGAAGCTCTCATCTGCATCAACATTTCCCTTGTGGCTTCCTATCTTGAATGTATCCTTTGAAATTACTTATTAAAAGATTGTTTATAGAAGAAGTAAAACAGAGTCTCTATGACAGCATATTTAAATCTCAAGGATGTTTAATCACAAGATTTTTCTAAAACCCATAGATTTATAAGATACTATTATTGCTATAGATCAGCATAAGACTGGATTCTGCCATCATAAAAAGAAATGTCCCTAATTAGGAGATAACTTTTTTGCTCATTATTTCCAGAACTTGGAACTGGATATCACAAGACCCACGCTGGAAAATACTTTGCTGGGAAAAAGGAAACAGGGTTCTAACAAACTCCCCTGGAAATAATGATTATGATGATAACAGTCAATACTTTCTGAGCCTTGCAGTGTGCTAGACAGTGTACTAACTAGTTCACATGCTTTGGTTACTTTCATCCCCACCACAGTTAAGTAGGAACAATCATTATCCCGATTTATGAATGAGACAAAAAGGCCTCACGAGGTTAATACTTGCTCCACAGAGTCCCCCAGTCAAGTCAAGAGTTCACTCCGCCAGTCTGTGACTCATGCGAGGTGCTGAAAGGTGTGGGAGGCAGAGAGCTGCCTCAAAACTCCCTCACTCAGCAGAAGGATAGAATCCTGAGGACACACAGCAGAAAGGAAGGAGCAGTTCCAAAGACAACATGTTCTTCTGGAAGAAAAGATAAATGACAATGTATTGCTATGACAAAGGAACAGATAGATGGTGGACCTTAGATACGGAGAAACATCTCTCCTGACTTATTTAGCACATGGAAAAAGCAAAGACAGAGAAGAAATGAAAAGGGAAGGGGTACGTATACCCTGGTTCTATCCTACATTGAAATGAGTTCTGGGAAGCATCCTGATTGGAAATGGTAAGAGAAAAAAAGATTAAATGGAGGCAGAAGATGTTCAGAGACATGGATGTTCAGAGCTGTTCTTGATTTGGTGATTAAAAAATAATGACTCCTTATTGTGCTATGCTTGAAGTTAATCATCATAAGTAATGCTGCCAGTACTATTGCTGTCACCATTTGTAAATGAGGAAACTGAGGCAGGAGAGAAGCCAGGTAACTTGCCCAAGTATGAACAGCTACTGATAGTAGGAATCAAACCCTGGGAGGCTGATGTGGCAGCAGTCCGACCAATCACTGTGCTGTATCCTGTTAGATTGTAGGGGGTGAGATTCTAAAAAGCAACAAGGATAATTTCTTGTTATTATTATTTTTTTGAAACATTTGCTTTATTTAACATTCTTCTCATGAACGTGCCCTGAAGACCACAACTACAGAAACCTCTTTCACATGGTTACACAAGATCCATAAGAATATTTAAACAAAAATGACTGAGGCAGTCATTAATACCATCATGATCATCTCTGTAATTTTCTTAACCTATATCTTTTTTACCTGTGGCTGACAGATATATAATGATTATACTTATTCATTGTCATCCATGGAAGATTAGTTAATTATGCTATGGTCTACATTTTCACATGAATGAATGAAGAAAGATATTATGGCCAAATGAACAGCATTTCCCATAAGCTGCAAAGATAAGTAAAATAATCAAACGATTATTTCCTAATCACACTAGCAACCATGAATACACCAAGGAGTAATAATCACTCCCTTCGGCTGGACATTTAATTTATCGTGGTGGCAGTAGAGAATGGAAGTCTCCGCAAAGATTCTCTGTGAAATAGCACATAAAGCATGGGCAGTAATAGTCTACAATGAGTAGAATAGTGTAGTAAGAAAAGTTAAAGTGCAATTGAAATATTTAAGAAGAACTATTTGTGATTAAATGTATATGTAGCCCTAGCTGGATTTGCTCAGTGGTTAGAGTGTTGACTGGCAGACTGAAAGGTCTCAGGTTCCATTCCGGTCAAGGGTACATACCTCACTTGCAGGCTCATTCCTGGCCCTGGTTGGGGCGCATGCGGGAGGCAACCAATTGATGTGTCTCTCTCACATCAATGTTTCCCTCTCCCTGTCTCTCCTCCTTCCTCTAAAAAATCATTGGAAAAAAATATCCTCTGGTGAGAATAAAAAAAAGTTAATATAGTAGTGCAATGAGTTATTTCTGATATTTTTATTTTAATTAAATTTATTGGGGTGGCATTGGTTAGTAAGATTTCTATAATACATGATCTGTATATTTCATTTTGTTTATATTTATTGTTTTTAACTTGGGTAAATGAGCAATGCTTTTATTAAACTAGGAAGAAATTTTAATTTATCTTATTTTTCTTCTCATTTTTCAAGGTAGAACTAAAAACCAAAGAGATGAAATATCTTGTCTGAGGTCACATAGGGAGGTTCCACTGTGTGATAGAAAGAGCAGAGATTCCTTCCAGCTTCAGGAGTCCATGTTCGAGGCTTAACTCTATCAAAGTACTGACTGGAAGCTGGTGCTTATCTGTTGATCTCAGCTATGTCATATGAGAATTGAAATTCTGGTATCTATCGTAATAGAATTTAACATGAAGCTAATGGAGTTTAATGTTGAGGGTCCCTCACTCACATAGTCTCTTCCAGTGCTCTATACCTAATATTGTATTTAACTTTTAATAATTTGTTCCCCAGAGATGTATAAGCTTCACACAAAGGCTGGATTTGCCCTAGATCTGTTTTTACATGAGTAGTGTATAAACCTGGAATAAAACTTGAGAACTCCTGACATCCAAATCAGCGTTCATTCCCCTAGATGAAAGGAGTTTAGAGACAGAAAAGGCAGTTTTAGGGAAGGGGGTGGTCCATGGGAGAGGAAGACATATGTAATGGGCAGAGACAGCTCCAAGACGCCAGAATGTTTATCTCACATGCACAGAGGATGGAGGAATGTTACAAGAAAGGGGGAAGAAGAAGAGGGGGGCACCGGGTGGGCTTTGAAACTTTGGAAATGATACCATGTAAAAAAATTGGGGGGAAATTAGCCAATTAGGAGAGCATGGGGGGCATAAAATGGGTAAGGGGTCCAATTACAAGGTAACATATATAGGCAAAGTTCTGCCAGCATTTAAAAACTCTTAAACAAAGAGGCTTCACTGGTTACTCACTTGGGAATCCCTCCCTATGAGGGAGTTTGTATATGCTTCCAATAAATTTCCACACTTTTTTGTTTTGTTTAAAGTTTTACATATGTCTCCTTTTTCCCCGATTGACCCCCGTCCCCGCCACTCCTACCCCCCAGGACAAGCTCCCACGGCCCCAGTGTTTGTGTCCATTGGTTATGCTAATATGCATGCATACAAGTCCTTTGGATGATCTCTTACCCGCCCCCTTCCCCTGCCTTCTCTCTGAGGTTGGACGGTCTGTTCAGTGTTACCTTGTCTCTGGATCTATTTTTGTTCATTGGTTTATATTGTTCATTATATCCCACATATGAGTGAGATCATATTTATTTTTCTCCGACTGGCTGATTTTGCTTAGCATAATGCTCTCCAGTTCCATCCATGCTGTCGCAAATGGTAAAAGTTTCTTCCTTTTTATTGCAGTGTAGTATTCCATTGTGTGGATGTACCACAGTTTTTTAATCCACTCATCTGCTGATGGGCACTTAGGCTGATTCCAAATCTTAGCTATGGTGAATTGAGCTGCTATGAACATAGGGATGCATATATCCTTTCTTATTGGTGTTTCTGGCTTCTTGGGATATATTCCTAGAAGTGGGATCACTGGGTCGAATGGATGTTCCATTTTGAACTTTTTGAGGAAACTCCATACTGTTCTCCACAGTGGCTGCACCAGTCTGCATTCCCACCAGCAGTGCACGAGGGCTCCTTTTTCTCCGCATCCTCGCCAGCACTTGTCGTTTGTTGATTTGTTGATGATAGCCATTCTGACAGGTGTGAGATGGTACCTCATTGTTGTTTTGATTTGCATCTCTTGGATGATTAGAGACTTTGGACATCTATATATATAAAAGGCTAAGTGACCGACTATACGTCTGCCCAACCATCTGACTGACCATTCGGCCAACAAATATGATGCACACTGGCAATTTAAAAGTAAACGGTGACTTGTGCATGTGCAATACATATAAAGCTCTCGCTGGCGCCAGTTGCATGCGTGTGTTTCAATCTGTTGTTGTTGATCATGAATTTGGTTGTTTTTGTTCACATTCATATTAAAATATTTCTTCTAATTAATTTCCTTTCAATGTGCATGAATCTGTGCACCGGGCACTAGTGTTTTCATATGTCTCTTGGCCTTCTGTATGTCCTCTTTCAAAAAGTGTCTATTTAGTTCTTTTGCCCATTTTTTGATTGGATTGTTTATCTTCCTTTTGTTAAGTTGTATGAATTCCCTGTAAATTCTGGAGATTAAATCCTTATCGGAGATGGCACTGGCAAATATGTTCTCCCATGCAGTGGGCTTTCTTGTTGTTTTGTTGATGGTTTCTTTTGCTGTGCAGAAGCTTTTTATCTTGGTGTAGTCCCATTTGTTTATTTTCTCACATTTGCACACTTTCACTTAAAGAAACCTTTTAGTCCACGAATTTATTCTTCAAACTTCATGTGACAAGAACCTGGGAGGAGAGCCCTAGCTCTTCCAATTCCACATATCATAGGCAACAATGAATGCCTATTCTCTCCTATTTCCTAATTGCTGGAATTCTCATGATCTCTTCTTAATCACCCCTATGTGTCACTGGATCACTGATGTCCAGGCACCACCACACAACACTCCCAGGTAATATGTGGGCTACGTTAACCTAAAAATAAAGGGCCTTTCAAATGACAGGCAACAAGCATTTATTTGAGCTCCAAAAATATAGCTATTTGGGAAGCATTAATTCAGGCAGAAACCCAAATAATGTTCCAATTAGGAGACAAAGACAATAGGCATTTATGAGAAAGGGAAGGGGAACAATTACATCAGTAGAAGGAAGGCATTTCTATTGGTGCAGATAAGCTAATATAGTGATGCTGATTCTAAACAATGTTTTTAGTTTTCAGCCCAGTAGCCATCACTCCAGTAATTATAAAATCTGCTTTCTTGTTATTGCAAACAGCTACTTGGGAAACAGCATTGCTTTAGGCCCAGTCCAATGGTTATTTTTCCCTATTTTAATATTCCAAAGACTTGATGCACGAGACCTGCAAGACAGTTCCTCTGGGATGACAGCTCTGGGTCCCTTTTAATGTGGCTCTGTTCATATTATTGTTGCATCTGTAAAAATAAACTCTTTCATACCCTGAAAATATCTGCAGGTAAAATCAAAAGATGTATCATTCTCTTAGTTACATTTTTTTTATGTTAAAAGATTTTTAAAACCAACATGTAAATACTACAGAATCTTAACTCCCATCTTTCCATAGTTTTCACAGCTTAAGAGAGGCTGTTTATTAACTCAAAAGGAATGAGGATAGCATTGTAGCTCCTGGATGGGCTTCCACTTCCCACTCTGGTCCTGTATGGAATCCGGTGATGGTAGTTGTACCCCACAAAGCCTGGGGTACAACTTGGGGAAATGAGATCATAGTCGCTAAAACTGATTTACTTCAAAAATTTCTGTTCTGCAAACATATTTAGCCAAGGTTGTTAAAATGAAAAATGGAATTGTGGGCTATGTTAGTTTCATTTTCACAGTGCTTCAGTTGAATTCGACAACAGTTAAAATTTTATACCTTGAAAATATTTGCATATTTCACAAGCATATATTCAGCGCTGGGTGGCATAAAGCAGACTTTCTAGTTAATGAAGCATTTCAAATGCATTTATCTTCTCTAAAAGAAAGGAAGGAGAAAGAGGAGGAGGAGGAGGAGGAGGAGGAGGAGGAGGAAGAGCAGGAGGAGGAGGAGGAGGAGAAGGAGAAGAAGAAAGAAAGCAAAAAAACCCACAACAACAAATAAACTTGTCACTGAACTTTAATCATCATCAAGGATTCTTATTCAATACAGTTTTTTTTCCCAAATGGTTAAACCCCTTTTCCCATAATGCCAATACAGCAAGAATAGTCTTAAAGTTTGTTAATTATTTATATCACTAAAATATGCTCATCTCCTAAATGATAATTTTCCAAGTATTAGAACAGTTATTTTGGATTTTCTACTGCATATAAATTAGTCCATGAATAATTCAATTACAGTTGATTCAACTTCAAGGTAGTACTCATAAACAGTGAGAAGTTTTAAGTGCAAATTTTTAAAACTCCTGATACGGAAAAGATGGATGCATAACTTATAAAAGCACCCTGAAGTCTGCAAGTGGGGTGTTAATGGGGACTTATACTGGGGTGCTTACTGATTTTTTTTTTGGAGCCACTGAGAAACAACCATATCATGATCCAAGATTCTCTCATTCTTAGCTCTCACCACAGAGGCTAAACTGCCATATCGCCCCAGACCCTCACCAGTGATATATTTAGGCCCTACTAAAAAGCAGGGGAACAAAACAAAACAAAACAAAAACAACCTTGTTTATTTTTTTTTTCCCCTTCAGTTTCAGCCACAAGCCATGTGACTAGAAGCCCGACCAGAATACAAACAATAAACTTTTTTGTTGCCGGTGGGAATGGGTTCTTGTGGTGACGTGCGAGAAGCACATGTGGGAGGATGAGGTGTGGTGCTAAGATTTCATTGAAGTTGGAGCAAACACAAAGGTCTGTCTTCAGGTGCCGGGAGTCTGTGTCTCATCCATGGCCAGGTGGTTCGGCTCCGCCCCCTGTGGAAGAAGCCCAGCCTTGTCCACATCTCACCCAGAAGGGCTGGGGCCAGAAATTCTGTGCCACCAGCTCATTCCAGGCCAAAGCTTAGTCCAAGTTCAGTCTCTGTGGCTGGCTTCCCTCAGGACGGGGCTGCTTTGCTGTACCCAGGCACGTGGACCCCTAGGCCTGCATGGCTGCTACGGAGAGAGAACGTGGGAATCAAGCTGTTACCCAGAGGCCTTTGTAAAGCGTTGATTATATTACCTCAGGCTTGGGAAAGGCAAAGGGCTCTTTCAAACTAACCAATCCCTTTCCTAATCCTTGGCGGGATTGTGCTGGACGCTCCCCGCGCCCCCCTCCCCCCAACCAATCTTGTCTTTATCCCAGGTGAGGCACCTCCGCTTTATGGTTACCATCTCGGCTCCTATTATTGCTGCATGTCTCCAAGTTCTGCTTTATCTGGTTTCTATTGCACATGGGCTGACTTACCTCCTCACTGCTACATCTTGGTTTCTACCACGTTTGTGTCTAGCAAAGGCATTGCCCCTCCTGTTTTTATTCTTCCCCTGTTATCCTGGCTAATGACCCATAATTGATCCTGCCTGCCGGCCTTGGGGTTTAGGTCCCCAGGGTAGAGGATGCAGTGGTCCCCTGTGAGGCTGTGAATGTTATAGCTTACTAGTAAATCAGGCTTAATGTCTGATTCAGCTTCCTAGTACATTAGGCATAATATCCGATTCCCTTTGCTCCCTTTCTTTATAACTAACTAGCTAACTATGCTAACATTTTAAAACCAATTATTTGTAACTAGAGGCCCAGTGCATGAATTTGTACACCAGTGGGGTCCCTCTGCCTGGCCTGTGGGATGGAGCCAAAACTGGCTCTCTGACATCCCCTGAGGGGTCCCAGATTGTGCGAGGGTGCAGACCAGGCTGAGGGACCCCACTGGTGCATGATTGAGGCCGAGGAGGGACGTGGAAGGTTGGCCAGCCGGGGAGGGACCAGGGAGGGCTCCAGGATGTGTCCGGCCCATCTCGCTCAGTCCTGATCGGCTGGACCCCAGCAGCAAGCTAACCTACTGGTCGGAGCGTCTGCCCCCTGGTAGTCAGTGCACATCATAGTGACTGGTCGACCGGTCAACTGTCTGCCCCCTGATGGTCAATGCACGTCATAGCAACTGGTCGACCGGTCAACTGTCTGCCCTCCGGTGGTTCGTGCACATCATAGCAAGCAGTTGAGTAGCCTTAGCATATCTTTAGCATATTACACTTTGATTGGTTGAACAGCCAACCAGTTGACCGGACACTTAGCATATTAGGCTTTTATCATATAGGATATGCAAATGAACTCTTGTGTCCAGAGATTTCACTACAAATTCCCAAATCTGGGAAGTCATGACTTTCCTGCATCCCCACTCCCAGCAGTATCTTACTGCAGTGGTAACAAGTCATGCAGTCTCTCCCCTGAAATCCAGGTGCCACCAAAGACAAGATTGAGCTTTGAAAAAATGTAAATCTGATCCTACTCCTGCTACCCTCAAAAGTATAAATTATGCCTAGAGCAAATTGTCAACTCCTTGGCTGTCTCCTAAGTTGCTTCACTAATCAGGCGTCTCTAGTTCTAGCCTCATCACATCCCACTCTCCTCCTTGCTCACTATATTACAGCTTCCATAGCCTCCATCTCTTAGAGTCAAGAGGATTAACAATACATACATATATACATACATACATAAGTACATAAATAAATAAATAAGAGACATTTTTTAAAAGTCACTGCAAATAGATCTTGAAAGTTTTCATCTCAAGAAAAAATAAAGTAACTATGGGAGGTGGAGATTTTAACTAAACTTATTGTGATAATCATTTCGCAATAATACATATGTCAAATCATACAACTTAAACTTATGCAATAATATATGTTAATCGCATCCCAATAAAACGGAAAAAGACTTTTGCAAGAGGGGAGAGATTGAAGGTGAAAGTTTTAGACACTGGGATGAGTTAGTAGAAAGTACTGGAAGACATTGTGTGGGCGGTTGAACAATCTGATTAGGCTATCTGTGATTCTACCTGGTGCTTACCAAGTGAAGTTAGGCTTCTATCTTCCCACAGAGCCTGGGAGACAGGGGTACTATGTTTATTTTTTTCTTGATTTGACAATCCTTTTTTTAAAAAAAATTGAGGTGACATTGGTTAATAACATTATATAAGTTTCAGGTGTACAACACTGTAATTTGATAATGGTGTACACTATAGTGTGCTCACTACCAAAAGTCTAGGTTCCATCAGTCACCATATATTTGACCACCTGTACCCACTTCACCCTCCCCCACCATCCTTTCCCTCTGACAACCACCATTCTGTTGTTTGTACCTATGAGTTTACTTTTGTTTGTTCATTTGTTTCTTTTTTGTTTCATATTCCATAGATGAGTGAAATTGTATGGTTTTTGTCTTTTCCCATTTGACTTAATTCATTTAGCATAACATACGCAGGATCTATCCTTGTCACAGTGGCAATATTTCATCTTTTTTATGACTAGGTAGTATTCCATTGTGTGTTGTGTGTGTGTGTGTGTGTGTGTGTGTGTTACATCTTTACTCATTCATCCATTGATGGACACTTAGATTATTTCATATCACGACTTGTAAATAATGCTGCAATGAACATAGGGGTACATATATCTTTTCAAATTACTGTTTTTATATTCTTCATGTATATACCAGAAGAGGAATTGCTGGATCATATTGTTCTTGGGGGGAACCTCCATACTGCTTTCCACGGTGGCTGTACCAGTTTACATTCCCACCAACAGTGTAAGAGGTTTGCCTTTCTCGTCATCCTCTCCAATACTTGTTACTTTTTAAAATCTTTTTCATAATAGCCATTCTAGTAGGTTTGAGGTGATATGTCATGGTGGTTTGGATTTGCATTTCCTTGATGATTGGTGATGGTGAGCACCTTTTCATGTGCCTACTGGTCATCGGTGTGTCTTAAGGAATAGCTCCCTGTTCTTTCAGAAGGACATTCTTGGGTTATGAAACTGCCTAGGGGCTGGGTGAAAATTTACATTTCAAAGGGACAAAGAAAGAATTTGTAAGTTTTCTGAAGTAAATAATTTATAGTTTATCTTCCAGTATTAGAAGCGCATATGACTTACTAAGACTTATAGCATCCTAGCCACCTCTTGTCTTATCTGCATGATAGCGTTGATATGATAGATTGATCTATAATGGATCTGAGGGACTCAGACAGTCTGAATCTCTTCAGACTGTATTATGAAAATGGGCAGGAAAGTTAACACAGCGCTGAAGCAAAAGCATAAATGAATGTGTTTGTGCCTGTCATGTAAATGCAAACTATTTTTGATCCTCTTACCTGACCAGAATAGGAAAGAATGCATTCACTAAATCAATGGCTGCATAATAAGGGAACACAGGCTTTGTAAATCTGTCCTAGCAAGGACACTATGTCTAGCGGAGTCTATAGTGTAGACTGTAGTCATTCTCCAGGAACCATCCAGTTTTACAGGAGCCAGAGATAACATAAGGACCACCACCCCAGCTTCCTCTAGGTCTAGGTTTTTAATACTGAAATGCATCTCTGCACATCCACATCTGTGCATAATATAATGAGGAAGAAAATGACATATAGCAATTACAAAAAAAAGAAACAGTGAATTGCTGACTCATTCATCAGGGAGGTAGTGGAATCTAGGGGGAAAGGTACAGGTCAGAAAGACCAAGATATGAATGTTTTAGCCACATGGCCTAATTACTGTCTATACCAACTATAAATTACTTAATTTTTTGAGTTTCAATTTTTTCTGCTTGCATATAAGCTTAGTAATATTTACCTTCAATGTGTAGTTTTGAAGGCTATTCAATAAGTAGATGAATATAGAATGTTTAACAGGAAATGTAAGCAATTCAGTAAGAATATATAGGGTTTATTTTATCTGCTTGTTTGTGTGAGCTCCTGAAAGAATGGTGTTAAAATCCCCCAGTCATGTGATTCTGGATATTTATTTTTCTGGATATTGTAATCTGCCAGTCTTTGCTTTATATGTTTTAAGGCTATGTTATTAGATACATGCAAATGCAGGGGAGTTTTATCTTTGTATTGAATTGAACTTTTATCATAATTAAATATCTCTCTAAGTTTCTTTATTACTCTCTACTGCTCTAAAGCCTACTATCTATCCATATATATATATATATATATATATATATATATATATATATACTGGTTTGGCTCAGTGGATAGAGCATTGGCCTGCGGACTGAAGGGTCCCAGATATATATTATCTTCTCTATAGATAGACAATGAATACCTGCTCTCTATCGAGTAATATTCTTTGCCTTACAGTCTACTTTGTCTGATATTATTATACTATACTGGCTGTCTTTGGTTAGTGTCTGTATGATAATTACTGACTATGGTAAGTTCAATAAAGGAAATAAGTGTCATTTGATGAGATGGGAGAGCAATTAGGGGCAAATTTATATAGGATTTTAAGACATAACTCTAAGGATGTAAGAGCTAGATAATAAGAAAGTATCCACCAATCAAAGATCCAAGGAAAGAGCATTTCCTATAGAAGGAAGAATAAATACAAAGAAATTTTTCATGGCAGTAAAGGATTAGTCCTAGTCCTGTAATAGGAATAAGGCCTGTTGGGGAAGAGATGTAAGTACTAATGGCAGAATGGCTAGAGATGAGTGAAGTAGGAACAAGACTGTGCAGGACCATATAAACCAGGATCAGCAAATATTTTCTGTAAAGGCTCAGATAGTAAATATTATAGGCTTTGCAGGCCAAAGTATTTCTGTCACAGTGACTCAATTTGCCATTTAGTACAAAAACAAGCATAGAAAATACGTAAGTGAATGAGCATGACTGTGTTTCCATAAAACTATCTACAAAAGCAAGCAGTGGACCCAGTGTGGCTGCAGGCTAAGGTTCTCTAACAACCCCTGGTTAAACCTGGGTAACGATTTGTAATCATCTAAATGCATTGAGGAGTCTTTCCAGAGGTATTTTTGTTGCTGATGGTTTTTGTTTGCTTGTTTGATTGTTTAGTAAGAGAGTCTGTTTAGTAAAAGAGCCTGATATATATTTTAAATTGGTCACTCTGGCGCTATGTGGAGACTGGGTAGTAGGGGGACAAGAGTAGAAGCAAAAAGACAAGAGTTATTACAGTGCTGACTCAAGATGTAAGATCACTTGAATACAGTAGCTTAGAATGGACCTAAAAATCCAACATGTAAATTAATTAAAGGAAGGAAGGAACGTAGTGATGGATTGCATTTTAGAGATGAGGAAAATGCATAAATCAAAGATGACTCTTAGGTACTGGCATTTAATAACAAAGAAAAATTGGAATTGAGCAAGATGGATTGTTTCAAAAATTCCATTTCGGATATGTTTTGTGTTTGAGATACCTATTGGACATCCAATGGAGATGTCATATAGACACTTGGCTATGGGGCTCAGAGAAGAAATTTAGGATAAAAATATTAGGTTGAATCAAGAAATTGCTGATTTTCACCTGTTTTTCACTTATAATGATATCAGGTCCACTTGGTTCTGTCTAATGTACCTTTTATAATCAGGCAAGAAGGAAGTTTAGGTGAGAGAAAATAATAACAAGTAAAGAAGATTGCCTGAGTCACAGCAACCTTTAAAGGTCAAAAGAGAGGAAATGTCAGCCAAGGAGACATTGCAGGAGCAGCCAGTGAAGTCAGCACAAAACCTGGAGTGTCATGTACGCCCAGAGAAGAGGGTGCTTCAAAGGAAACTACTTTGAATGCTGCTGGAAGCTTGAATAATATGAGGAGCAAAGAACAGCCATTGAATTAGGCACTGAACAGCCATCGAATAGAGGTCATTGGCAAGAGAACTAGAGGAAACAAACAGTTTGGAATAAGTTAAAATATGACTAAGAGGTGGAAAAATTAACACAACGTATATCCACAATTGGTTTGAGATGTTTTACTGTGGTGTTCAGAAGCTATATAAGATGATGTGGGATTTATGATTGATTATTTGTTTTAAGATCAACGATACTAAAACATAGCTTAATGCCACTAGAAATCACCTATTAAAGAAAGTAACATAGGTGATGCAAGGGTACCCAAGGGCCTGAAGGTGGGAAGTAGTTGAGTAGTTTAAAGGGTAGGCAACCTAGAGCGAGAGCAGGAAGTAGTATCCTTGCGTTATCCATTCTCTAAAGTCTGGATTTCCATTCTTAATTTTCCAGCCCTGACAGATGACATTATATATGTCATCTATCAACAGAAGGCTGAAGCAGTCTATTTCCAATACAGAAAGTAAAAGAAAATTATTATTCTGAAAGAGACTAAAATAAGACCAGGGTGCACAGATTTTGAAATGTATTGTGACCTTTGCTCCTGGAAGTATTGGTTCCAAGATGAAATAATCAAAGAGTTCAATGTCTGCTGCTCAGTAAAGCTAGACAGGGAAGAATTACTCCACTTCTCTGAGACATGAGTAAGAATGGGTTGTTACTAAACAAAACAATATTTCAGTTGTGATAAAAGAGGGGGAGGAGAGGAATTAGAAGACAATTTGGGGGTTTTAGAATTCCATTTAGACCACTAACAAGAATCTTCAGCTAAGACACACTGGTAGGACTGTAAATTTTTTTTAAATATTTAAATAATGTCATACACATTGATAAACATATCCTGCCCAAAATTTCACTAGAGTTCTCCTCCCTACCCTAAGCCCTTCCACAGGACCCTGTGCCTGCTCAGCAATGAGGGTTAATGCTTGGCACAGCAGGCGATCTCTGATCTCACCTATCTTTACTGCAATTTTTCTCTCTAGTATCTTTCCTCTCAATCCACCACTGCAAGTTGAGCAGATTAACACTAAAGGAAGGAAAAATAGCTCTCCCTTTTGGATGTCTTCCAAACACTGCCCCTCAACTACAAAACTTCTCTAAAGGTCTGCCTCATGCCCTGGCTTAAAGCAGGCACACATCCCTCAGAGAAACGCGAGTCTGGAGTGCTCAGGGGCAATGGCAGTGTACAGGAAGGGGATCTAACTTAGAGCTGGAAGGATAGGAATGTGGCTGGAGAACTAAAAGGTTGTCCAGACTGATTGGAGCACAGATTATACGTAAAGACCAGGAGGTGATGTCAGGCAAGGGAGGTCAATGAGAAATTGAGAATCTTAGGTAGGGAATCTGGTGCCAAATCGCCTGGTTTACAATCCCAATTTCTCTGTGAGAGCTTGAGCACATTATTCAGTCTTCTGTGCCTCAACTTACTCATCTGGAAAATGGGAGTAATCATAATATTTTCTTGCGAGGGCTATTTAGAGGATTAACTGAGTTAATAGATGAAACGTGCTCACCAAAGTGCCTGACCACAGGGACTGTTCAGTAAAAGTTAGCTGCCGCTGTTATTGGTGGAGAGCGGTATCTTATTTTGTTAGAAGGGAGTGCTGTAGCTGGTTCTCTGGGCAAATGTTTGCCTTTTAGTGACTAAATATAACTATGCCTGATGTCATCAAAGCATAAAGGGTGCATACTGCAAGCTATTCCCAAATGGTCCATGACTCTTTTCAACAGAGAGTGGGAGGTTTGGCTGAGTCACAGGAAATGCAACAGATGAAGGCCCTATAAAGGAAGTTCATTAGCATCCAGCTGGCCCCGCATCAGTAGAGGACACTGTCTGTATGCTTTATGACTGTACCTTGGCACTGTTTTGAAAAGCTCACCAGTAGGATTTCTTCATTTCCTACTGCAAATCCCCTAGACCAGCTTCTGTTTGCTATACAATCCAATAAATACTTAAATTTTGCTACTTAGAAAATAAATGAATGGAAAGTTCTTAGATAATATAGATGGTTTAATAGAAATGAAATTTGGGCAGTTGGTACAAGTTGATGAATATTAGTCTAGAGAGGCAGGTATGGTATGTACCCTTTGCAGTAGCACTTGAATCTTTTGATTCCCAAGATGATCCAGTGACAAGAATTTCATTCTGAAATTTGTTCACTGTTAGGATTTGAATCTATGAATCGTGGCTAAGGCTTTTTAGAAAATGAATTTACATATAATAAGTAGGGATACCATACAAAATTTGATTCCATAGAAAATCCAGAAATCAGAAATTAGGCAGTTTTTTATATCAAATGAATCAAAATAGAAACTGATATAATATTTTTAGTCTCATCCTATTTGTTAATTATTATAATTTAAAAATTAACTTACTTTTTAAAATTATTCCAATTAACTTATTATAATAAAGCCCTCACTGAGTTTGTGAACTTGAAGTGCTGAACTAGCATACCTAAACACTTACCTAGTGACAGGTAATGTCTCAAAAATGTGCTAGGAAGGGAGGAAGATGAAAGGTAAACAAATATCTGTATACAAACTTCTCTGTTTAAATGGACTTTTATTGTTGTTGGGTGTTACTTTACCACCAGGATTACATCAGTCTGGCTGGTGCCACATGATTTCTCTGCCAGTGCAATCCTCCAAACAGAATGTCAGATAGAGGCTAATTTATAGTTCCATGAGGTATAAAACAAAGGAAAATCTTCCACTACTTCTCAATATCTGTTAGCTCTGAAGCACATGACATTTTAAAAAATTGTATTTCAATAAAGGGTCATGCATGTGGCTTCCATCTTGGAATGTGAACTTGTCAACATTGCTGAGAGAAAACGGGGTTCAATGTCCTATATTACCATAAACATTTGCAAAAACACACTGAACGAAAGTGTGCACCATTGCCAGCTCTGATGAATAGTTGATGTGAATAAAGGGATTCAGTGGTGGGTCCTTGGCGTTGTGCCTACCTGTGAGAGAAAGAGGAAAGGAAGTGCTCACCTAAATCATCCATTTATGAGAATTTAAACAGACATCTAAAAGAGCAGACTTGTCAAAGTACAGCCTCCACAAATTACCAGACTTTAAAATTGTAAAAGAAATATTTTGACATTAAAGGAAATTTATAAGATAAAAATTAGCTATGAGTTTATAAGTCTTTATACATCATTTTCATCTTTTTCTAAATTGTTGTCAAGTCCTATGCAAGTCTCCTACCACCTCCACTATTGGTACCTCTGACTCATGTCTTCTTTGACCCTCTGTCAAAGGCTGGAGGGCTATCAGGCTTCCATGGCCCTATAAGTTAGGATTTAGAAGGTCTTCTACTGCTCTGTACTTAAGAAATCTGTAGCACTTGGTATTCTATGATTTCAATAACTCCCAATTTCTAGAAATTACTCCAATCAAAGGGAGACCCAGCTTCCTGTCTGGTCTGACCATCCCTGTCAACAACCGTCCACTTGTGCTGGAACGTCTTGGATACCTATTTCCAGTGCCTCCCAGCCTTTGACACCAAAGGAGATCTGCTCACCGTCCGAGCCAGGGGGCTAGAATTTGTTCCTTCAACCTCTGTGCTAGGGGTCAGGATCAGATTTCAGTCTCCCTTCACTTTTATCTGGTTGATATCATAGGAAAATTCTCCCTTCCGTCTCTGGCTCTTCCTCCATCCCCACTTCACACGCGTGAAGCCAGGTATTCTTCATCTTTCAGTCAAATGCCCTCCAAGCAGGAAGCCTGTGCAGCAGCGGTCGGGGACACGGTTGCCACAGCCCCTGGAACTGACTGTCAATGCTGTCCTCTTGCTGTAGGCTGTGGTAGGTGGCCAGCTCCCCTTCCTCCCTCTTCTCATGACCTCAGTTCTCTCTCAGTCCCTGTGTGCATGTGGCTGGCCCTGCACGCTCATTTATATAAAGTCCCTATGAGATCCTTTTTTTTTTTTCACAGTTGTAACCATGTGGGTGACTAAACTAGATTTATGATTTAGCATAACTTTTTAAAAGTTCACATTCTCCATTAAGTTCATTTAAAATAATATATATATATATATTATTGATTTCAGAGAGGAAGGGAGGAGAGAGAGAAATCTCAGTGATGAGAGGGAATCATTGATTGGCTGCCTCCTGCATGCCCCACACTGCGGATTGAGCCCACAACCTGGGCATGTACCCTGAACGAGAATGGAACCATGACTTCCTGGTTTATAGGTCAGTGCTCAACCACTGAGCCACACCGGTTGGACCGTAAGTTCATTTTAATGATTGTATAATAGTATGTCCATTTAAAATAAACATTTGCATAACCATTTCCCTATTGCTAAGTCATAGATTATTCCCTTTCCTTATGTGGCTAACTAATGGTAGAGCACAAAATCTACAGTCAGACGCCTGCTGCACTGTGGGAAGTTACTCAAGCACTTTGCACCTTGGTTTCCTTATCTGTAAAATGAGAAGAGGGCGTGTGAGGATTAAATTAGTGTGTAAAGCATCTAAAATGTTCCTGTAACAGAAGAAGTACTATATGAGTGTTGGCTGGTGTGACTTTTTTTTTCCACTTTTAATACATAGAAAATATTCAGTGAATACCTCCAGAGATTTTTTGCTTTTAAAAACTTATTTTTTATGAGTATGATTATGGTGGAACACCTATTACATATTAAGCATCAAATATGTACCAGACATTTCACTAGATATTTGCATTTATTATCCCCAATCCTCATAAATTCTCCACAAACATTTGTAGTGAGGTAATTGAGAATCTGAGCGCTTAAGTAACCTGCCAAACACTGAATGAATAGTAATTATATAAAGAATAATTAATTCTGTAGTAGGGGCTGCCATTTTTAAGGCAACCTCCAGAGGTTCTTTTCAGATAAAATAACAAAAAAGTGATGTAAAACATTATCTTGCTACTGAGGAAAACTGTAGTCCCTTTTCTGACTCTTTAAATATGTCAGGGTATTTATACACGACAAAATAGAGACATATCTATTTTTCACCATGTAAAACAAAAATTTTCCTTCTTTAAAATTTTGGGTTTTATTTTATATTTTATATAGGATGAGAGAACTAAAAGTAAATTATCATTACTACCTTCTCTGTGTACCTTCAAAAATTTTCTACTTTAACAGGTTGGGGAATTTATTTATTTCATAGCTTCAACAGATTTGATGCATGGAGCAACCAAAGGTTTTGCTTTGGACAAATTGATCCCTAAGAATTACTGGCAAGTTTTCTTAGATAAACATCAAGATTCTGAAAATGAACGTATGTTGTCTGTGGACACACATGAAATGAGAACCTCATAGGACCTTAGAGCTGGCCAAAAATTACCTCCATGCCTCCTTCCCTCCTTCCTTCCTTCCTTCCTTCCTTCCTTCCTTCCTTCCTTCCTTCCTTCCTTCCTTCCTTCCTTCCTTCCTTCCTTCCTTCCTTCTTTGTTCCTTCCTAAACATGTATTAAATGCCCACTATGTGCAAGTACTGCACTCGACTTTAAAAGGAAACAAGGTAAACAAGAAATAGTCTCACTTTTGATAAGACAGAACTAAACCTAGAGTTCAAGAAAGATGATGAGATTGTGTTATAATGGAAGCACTGTGGAAGGAAACCAAGCCCAGCCTTGGTTACAACCATGACCTTTGTTCATGGCTTGAAAGAATCACAAGGGAAGAGAAAGCTTCCAAACTACACTAGGGACTCCCACATTTATCCCCAGTGAGCTGTGTAATGAAATGAGAGCACAAACTAAACAAAGTATAGACACTCCCCCCACTGCCTAGCAGTGCATACTTTCGTGGGGAATACATGTACATAAATGTCTACTGTACAATGTAGTGAATGATAATAAAGGCATATCCCAGTCTCAGTGATGTCACTGTTCCTCAATGTTTAGTAACTCACTTGGAAAAACTTCCTCGTTTGCCAAATATCAATTCTTCATGAAGAACACATCTTTATTTTGTCTTCTGTTATCCAAATGTATGACAGAAAAGTCGGTTACCATCCCTCACTAACTTGAACACAACTCTATAGCTATAAATAGGGCAACACATTAATTTTAGAATTTAAGATTCCGGGGATGGAAACTAATATCTATACATTGTGACTCTACTGGGAATGATCATTTCAGATTTGGAACATGAAGACAGCTTGGATCTAAGTGAGATAGAATAATAATTTTGTATTCAAGTTTTCTGTGCATTATATAAATAAATAGAAACATATAGAAAATGTATATAAATATATATTTATATATAAATATGTAAAACTTAGCAGAGGAATTTGCCTAGGATGACTTACTTGGTCTCTCTATACTGAATCATTTCCATGGAATCACTGTGTTAACATCAATGAATGAATGATTCTTTTGAGTATCTACAATGCTTACTGCATTCTTCCAAATATTCTGAGCAAATTCAAAGTCCAGGTTTTAGTCTAACTTGATAGATTATAAGTGTATTTGGAGTTAGGTATAGGTTATCAATCCTCTGATACACTGTGGATGCAATATATATATATATATACACACACACACACATCTATATAACTGTATCTGTAACATATATGGAGAGACAGGATATATATGTTTTTATATTTTAAATAATTTGTATTTATAGAAGTTGATTTTAGAAATATATCTGATCTATGAAATTGTGTCTATTTCTATACATGCTTTTTTCAACATCAATGCCTAATAAAATGTTTATTCAATATTTTAGAATGAATCAATAAATAATTTTCTGACCAAATATCAACCCAAAGTGACAGCAATAAGCCAAGTCACCTAGCCCATTTTAAAAAATATTATTGGAAATTGAAAACATTCTGGGAAAAATATGGAAGAATGTTTGGTAGACCCTTAATGTGCAGTTTTGAAAGTGAGCTTAATCCTGACATCATTGAAGTGACAAGCATTTGATTGCATAGGAAATCTTGCTTGCCTCCAATGGAGATGGGGAAGACTTCATTATTTTACAAATGGTACAGAATTAACAAAGCAGGAAGACATTGCTATGTCACGACCCAAGCCCAAAAGAGAATCTCTTCTCCTAATGGACTTTCTTTTCTATTTCTCTGGGACTGTCCAGGAACACTAGTCTCATTTTGTTATTTGCAGATATTAAATGAGGAAATAAACCTCTCATGAGTTAGCATGCTTTTGTAAGTGGCTGTCCTGCTTCCCTGCATATCCCCCCTGAGCAGTTCAACCTTAATCTCTGGGCAGAGAACCAAGGTCTCGTGCTGTTGAGCAGCAACCTGTAGGTCTGGTTAAAGAATGGTCTGACAGCCCGGCTGGTGTGGTTCAGTGGTTGAGCATTGACCTATGAACCAGGAGGTCATGGTTTGATTCCCGGATTGCATGCTCAGTCCCCAGTGGCGGGTGTGCAGGAGGCAGCTGATCAATGATCCTCTCTCATCACTGATGTTTCTATCTCTCTCTCCCTTCGCCCTTCCTCTCTAAAATCAATAAAAATACATTTAAGAAGAGAAAAGGTCTGACAGCTCCCATTGCGATTTCTATTCATTTCCCTTCAGCCTCCTTGTTGGTGGATCTAGGTGAAAAAGCGTGATGGTGAAGAAGGAGTCTGTTTTGGGGGACACAGCAAAAACATTATCGAATGATCAGAGGCCCAAGAGAAATACCACGAGGCATTGTTTCTCCTGCTCAGAAAATAAATGTGAACCTTGATTTAATGTAACAGGCAGTAGGAGTAGGAGTTTTTGGAGTAGAGGAGGCTGTGTTTACAAAAAAAGAACCTAGACTGCTTGATGATTACAAGGACTGGGAATTTAAATGAACTTTGCCACTATTGCCAGTTTCGGGAGAGAAAGACGTCCCCGGTGGAGCACAGATGGCGTGTTTGAACAAGAAGCTAATTATGCCAAGGGGTTAGTATGCCTGAGAGCACTGCCTATTGATCTGTGAGTAGGACGGCAAGAGAACTATGAATATTGATCCGGGAGTAGGATGCAGGAGAGCTAGCTACGAAAGAATTCACAGCTCTCTCGAAAGTATCTGAGAGAATCAAAGCAACTTGCAGTACACATTTAATATTGGAATTACTTTAATTCCCCTGGTCTCTCCTATGCTCTGTCTTAAAATAACCAGAAGAAACCCCATCTGTTTAAAATGCTGCACACAAAATTAAAAACAGGGAACATTAGAAACCAGTGTTATTTAAGAAATATTTGCATGCAGAATTAAGAAAAAAAATATGCAGGAAGCACAGGAATAGCAAGAAAAGAAAATCCAAAAACAGTTAAGGCCAGATTTGCTTCAGGAGCAAAATTAATCTGTGATCCTCTAAGTGTGGCTTTCCCAGGGCTCAGTTCCCTTAAATGACAGCCTCTATTTTGGGAAGTATGGGCCAGTTTTGAGTCTGCCTTCTCAGTACCTGATGGAGACCCAGAATACAAAAGGTAAAAAGAGCCTTTTTTATAACTCTACCATCTCTACCCAAATCTCTGACATTTCCATGAAGCAATGTGAGGCTCTCTTTTTCTATCAACAAACCTTACATGGAGGGCATAAACTTTAATTGTATAAAATACTGGCTTTCTTGAAACTAAGGTTCCCTAAAGGCCATAAGCATTTTTAGATTTCTCACCGTTAGTTAATTAACATTCATTTAGCAATTATGGGTATATGGAGTAATATGAAATAAATTAAAAATGCAAGTTTTAATCACATATATAGTAAAATCTAAGAGGAGAAATCACCCCTGACCCACAAAAATTAATCTTAAAAATTAATTTAATATTTAATCAGTTGCTGTAAAGTAATGATTGGCACATTTGAATTTAATTCTACCATCTTGTTGTTTGCTTTCTGTTTGTCTGATTGCTTTTTGTTTCTTTTTGTTTTTGCCTTCTTTTTGATGTATCAAGTTTTTCATTTTATTAATTCATTATAGCTAGATTAGATTGCTGGTTATACATTCTTTTTATTACCTTTCTGTTGTAACCCTAGATAGTAATACATATATCCCTGACTTTTTAGAATCTATTACAAATGAATACTTTTACCCTTTTCCAACAGGGACATTTTTACTCAATTACCCTTCTCACTTTTTTGCAGTATTTTGTTAAGTACCTTAACTCTACATTTATTTAAAGCCACAAGTCATTATTACTATGGTTTTATGGAGTTAATATCTTATATAATAAAAGGTTAATATGCAAATTGACCCTAACATCAAATGACCGGTCACTATGATGTGCACTGACCACCAAGGGGCAGACACTCAATGCAGAAGCTGCCCCCTGGTGGTCAGTGCGCTTCCACAGGGGGAGTGCCACTCAGCCACAAGCTGGGCTGATGGCTGTGAGTGCAGCGGCGGTGGCAGAAGCCTCTCCTGCCTCTGTGGCAGTACTAAGGATGGGCTGCCAGAGGGATCTCTGACTACCAGCTTATGCCCAATCCCCCAGGGAGCGGGCCTAAGCCAGCAGGTGGACATCCCCCGAGAGGTCCCAGACTGCAAGAGAGTGCAGGCTGGGATGAGGGATCTCCCAAGTGCACGACTTTTTTGTGCACCAAGCCTCTAGTTCATTTATATTTTTACACAGATTTATCCTTTATGGTGCTCTTCACACATTTAAATTTTGTGTCTATAACTAGATTGTGAGCCCTTATGTGACCTTTGTCTTCTTATAATATTACTTCTATCTGTCTCCTTAGTCTCATCACTAATGCCCTGAACAACTGAGGTTCCCACCATGTCAAACACTTATTCCCACCTCCTGGCTCATCATATGATTTTAACAGGCTAGCTACTATTTGGTGTCTGCAGATGTCACTCCTTTTCCTTTCCAACCCCATCTCTGTTGGTTTTCTAAGCCGTATTCTGTCTTCAAGATTATCTCAGATATCTCTTCCTCAAAAACAGGATGTTCTATGTCCTGGTCAGATCTTGATTGCATATTGCTCTGTGACATGAATTTGTCTGTGTACTGATTATAAGTTTATAGGACTATCTCTCTACTAGACTATGGATTTGTTGATACCAGGACAACACTTTTTACCTCTGAATGTTCTGCCCTAAGATCTGTCCATGTTTCAGTGTTCTAGGGTGACTATAACAAAGTACTGCAATGAGGGGGCTTAAACAACAGACATTTATTGTCCTACGGTTGTGGAGGCTGGAAGTTCAAAAACAAAGTGTCAGCAGGGTGGCTCATTCTAAGGGCTGTGAGGGAAGATCTATCTGTTCCATACCTTTCTACTTGGCTTGTGGAAGGTTATCTTCATGTTCACATGGTATTCCTTCTGTATGTATGATTTTCTTCCCAAATTACCCCTGTTTATAAGTAAACCAGTAATATTGGACTTGAGTCCACCCATAATTACCCCATTTTAGCTTGAAAAAGACCTTCTCCCCAAATAAGGTCGCTTTGTGAAGTACTGAGGGTGAAGACTAGGAGGGACACAATTCAACCCATAAAAGCATGTAATAGGTATTTAATTGCTGCATGTAGAATGATTGGGGAATGAAGAATTTGTATCACTTTTGTGTACATAGAGTAGAGGTATTGATAATTTGCTGTATTTGGTGCCTATCATTTGTTTTATACATAAAAGTTCTAGATGATATATGAATTGACAAAAAGATTAGAAAAATGAAATAGATGTTTAGACCCCTGTAATTATAAAAATGATTTTAGACCCTGACCAGGTAGCTCAGTTGGTTAGAGCATCATTCCGATACACCAAGGTTGCAGGTTCAATCTCTGGTCAGGGCACATGCAAGAAGCATCCAATGAATGTATAAATAAGTAGAACAACAGCTCTGTCTCTCTCGCTCTCTCTCTCACTTTCTCTTTCTCTCATTAATAAATTTAAAAATGATTTTAAAGCTTTGTTATATATATAAACTAAAAAGTTGTATTTGTAACACTTTAATTACATTCATCATGTTGAGAAATGTTTAAAAGTAATTAGTAATTCTAAAAGTATTTATTTCTCACTAAATATATTTTTCTAAACATTCAGAAATAAGCGATTTTTTAAATACAAAAGTTTGAATATAGTCACCATGGGGAGCTATATGTCACTGTAATTAGTAATTTAAAGAGCAGATGTCAGTATTTGGAACATTATAAGCATTGATGGAAACTAAATTTATAAAACAAGAAAATCAGGAATAGCGGTGCAGTAAGAGTAACTTAGATTTGAAGAAATTCATTTAATTGACATTTATAGAACCTTTTACCCAACAACAGCATAATGCACATTATTTACAAGTGCACATAGAACAGTTGCCAAGATAGACCATATTCTGGGTCATCAAATAAGTCTCAAAAAATTCAGAAGAATTTAAAGTATGTTCTCTGATCACAATGAAATTAAATCCACAACAGAAACATTCCTAAAAAATTTCCTAAATATTTGTAAATAACACCCTACAAAATAACTCATGAATGAAAAAAAAATAAAAAATGAAATTGCAAAGTATTTAAACTGAATGAAGATGAAAACACCAAACATCAAAATTTATGCGGTGCTAATAAAGTGGTACAAAGGGGAAAATATATACAACTAAATATTTTTTTACAAAAAGAATAAAGTTCTCAAATTAATGACCTCAGCTTCTATCCTAAGAAATAAAAAAAGGACAAATTAAACCCAAAGTAAGCTGAAAAAAATAAAATTATACAAGTCAGACTGAAAATCTAGGAAACGGAAAAAAATCAATAGAGAAAATCAGTAAAAGCTAAAGCCAGTTCTTTGAGCAGATCAATAAGCTTGATAAACCTCTAAGTAGACTGATCAGATAATCAAAGAGAGGGAAGACACAAATGACCAAGACAGAAATGGAAGTGATGACATCACTCCAGACTCCCAACAGCTGCCGTTAAGCTACAGCCATGCATCCAGTTTTCCCAACCTGTGAATTAAGAAAAGAATATCGTTGGCAACTGGTCTTGCCCATCCTGACCTCTGTAGACAAGGTTTGAGCTTGCATTTTTCTATTGACCCCATCATATTCTCAACCACCTCTCTATTTATCGGACTCCTACCCTAGACAGAGAGTTGGCAGCGAGGTGCTGGAAAATATAAATGTGTAAAATACTCTAGATTGTATAAGGCATAACGGGTAGAATAAGAATAAGCGTGAGCAGAGCCAGCAAGCACCCCCCTGGGCGTTCTCAGGGCACAGGCTGGTCGCCCCTCTGGAAGGAAAGACCTGCCAGACAGAGCAGAAGGCAGCAGCGGGACCTCTTTCCTGCCTGTCACCTCTCATTTGCTTTTTCTGACTATTCCTGAGATTATCTTTTATTTTTATTTATTTATTTGAAAGACTAAATGTTTTATTTAGGCTTTTTTAGCATCTGTTCATATGTTTCAGTCACCTGTATTTCCTCTTCAAGGAATTGAATTTTTAGATTATTTGCCCATTTTTTAAATTGGTTTTGCTTCAAAAGAATCATAAAAATACATTGTATGATTGGAATTTTAACCCTTTGAGTGTAATATATGCATCACAAATATTTTTCAGAAGATCACATTTATCTTTTATTCGTTCTTATAGTGTGTTTTACTGTTATATATTTTAGTTACCTGCGTCATATGTTTCATTTTTCTTAGTTTCCCACTTAATAAAGAAAAAGGTACCTGAAATTTGACATATACAATCTACTAAATTTTCTTTTCACAGCCTATTGCTACTGTAAGCTTAAATTCTCTAATCCATCTGGAATATATTTTTATATATGATATGAGATAGGATCTCTATTTTCTTCTAGATTAAATGCCAGTTATGCTACTACTTTTATTAAATAAACCATCATATTTCCCGCAAAATTGAAATGCCAACTTTGCTATACATTGAACTTCCATATATAGTTAAGAATATACTTTAGGACCCTATTCTTCCACCAATATTT
Organism: Myotis lucifugus; assembly: GCF_000147115.1. NCBI lineage: Eukaryota > Metazoa > Chordata > Mammalia > Chiroptera > Vespertilionidae > Myotis > Myotis lucifugus. The sequence continues at coordinate 1,418,405 of NW_005871162.1, read as the reverse complement.
GTGTTTATTCCAGGACTGATACTATGCTGTTAAGCTTATAGTGAATTTTCAATGTGTTAATACTTAAGATTCTCAATAATTTTTCAATTAATTTTCTTGGTTAGTTTAGATTTCCTAGGTATATAATTAAATCATCTGCAAAAAAAAAATCATCTGCAAAAAAAGGAGAAATTTTATTTCTCCTTTTCCAGTAATTAAAACTTTTAAAAAATCTTATTGCATTTTCTAGAATCACCTATTAAAACATAAGGATAATTTTGGGTATTCCTGTCTTATTCCTGATTTTAATGGAAATGGCTTTATCATTCATTCTGTGGTATAATATTTGCTTTTGGTTTTAGCAAACAGCCTTTTTATGTTTAAACATTTGCTTATATTCTTTATAATTCAGTATACAAATACATATATATGTATTGAAATTCACACAAAGGTATTGAGTAAAGCATTATAAATACATTAATCAACCAAATTATAAATACACTAATCAACCAAAAATAATCATGGGTGATATTATATTCTTAATATACTCAGCATTTTCATTTGCAATATCTTCTAAATTTTAGTAAGACCTTTGTACTATCAACTTATATAAGTATGAAATCTCTCTCCATAATTTGTAGCTGTACTTCATTATGTTAATAATTATTACATATTTTTTAATGTTGACTTAAATTTATATTCTAGGAATGAACCCTATATGGTCATATTAAATTAATCTCAACTTTTTGCTGAATTTAATTTGTGAATATTAGAATTTTTACATATCTATAAGTGGATTTGATCCCTATTTTTTCCATACTAACTTTAACATATTTGTATTAGGTTTATGCTTTACAACAATTTTATTATTGTGTCTAAAGTAGTTTTAATGCCAAAAGAAGTATAGTGTCTTTAAAGGTCAGGTCAAACTCAGCTTTAAAATCTGGCTTATACCTTTCTCAGATGGTGACTTTTCAATTATCTTTGTAAGTTTTTTAGTGGTGATTGATCCATTTAGATGCTCTGTTCCTTCTTGAGTCCCTTTTTTTGTAATGTTTTATTTGGAAATAATTTTTCTAGATCCTTACATTTTTGGCCATATATTCTTCTAAAGTTACAGAAAGTTGCAAAAATAATCCTTCACAATTCTAAAATTTCTTCTATATCTGTGATTACATGTTTTCTCAATCTGAATGGTGAAAAATTTTGCTTTTCTCATATTTTCTTATCTGATTGCATTGTTTCAACTATTTGATTATACATTTCAAACTACCAGCTTTTAAATTCATTTATTCTTTCTACTACCTTTTGCTTATTTTGACATTTCAGTCTGTGCAAGTGTTAAAATAATTACCTTTAGATCGACAATAACACTCTTAATCAAAGATTGGCTTTTAGACCTAAAATGTTGATGTGTCCCTAGCAAAGAAAAGATTAAAGGAAGCTGAAATATCCCAAAGAGGGCGGTAAATGACTCAAAGGCACCTATAGGCCTGTTGGCTATGTGAACGCTCAGTACCTTTCTTGTAGCTGCCTATGATGTCATTGGATTGTTTCACTCAAGGAAAGTTGAAATTGAGGAGCATAGACAAAGGAAATCTCTAGCCATTAGTAGTAAAAAGAAACACATACATGATGACTTTAGGCATGACTGAAGTAAAGTCAGAATCCCTTGCTCTAGAGTAGCGGTTCTCAACCTGTGGGTCGTGACCCCTTTGGGGGTCGAATGACCCTTTCACAGGGGTCGCCTAAGACCATCGGAAAACACATATATAATTACATATTGTTTTTGTGATTAATCACTATGCTTTAATTATGTTCAATTTGTAACAATGAAAATACATCCTGCATATCAGATATTTGCATTACGATTCATAACAGTAGCAAAAATACAGTTATGAAGTAGCAAAGAAAATAATTTTATGGTTGGGGGTCACCACAACCTGAGAAACTGTATGAAAGGGTCGCGGCATTAGGAAGGTTGAGAACCACTGCTCTAGAGAATCTTATCTCTTTTTTCTCTTGCTTTACTCTCAGCAGTATTTTTACAGAATTCATTCTAACCATCATGACTATTTACATTAAACTTATGGCAACACTGTGATAATCTGGAAAAAATGCCCCCACCCCAATGATATATTCACTTCTTAATCGCTGGAACCTGTGAATATAACCTTAGATGTCAAATGAGTAAATGCTACTTTGTTAGGAAACAGGGTCTTCACAGATGTGACTAAGGATTTGAGATGAGATCGTCTTGGGCCCTAAATGCTATCAACAAGTGTTTTTATGAGAGAGAGGCAGATCTCTCTCTCTCTCTCTCTCTCTCTCTCTCTCTCTCTCTCTCTCTTCTCTCTCTCTCTCTCTCTCTCTCTCACACACACACACACACACACACACACACCAGAAAGTGAAGAAAGAGGCAGAGGCTGAAGTGAGGCAACCACAAACCAAAGAACACCTGCAGGCAAGAAACAGATTCTCCCTCTGGAGTGTAGACCCCTTGATTTCAGACTCTCGCCTTCAGAATTTTGAGAAAACAAATTTCTGTTGTTTTAAGCCACCAAGTGTGTGGTAATTTGTTACGTCAGCCCTAGGAAACTACTTACACTGCTTTATGTATTACATTCAAACTCTTTTAAACATGTCCAGGAGAAACCTTTGGAGTCTATTATAGTCATTGTTATCATTTAGATTAGTAAGAAATGGAATTCTTGTTCAGTTCACAAAGATTTGTTTTAAACAGTCATCTTTCAGCAAGACAAAAGGAAGTTCAAAGGCAAGCATTCAAAATTATGATTCAAATCCTGAATCCTAGGGTACTTTATCTTAACTGCATATTGATTATCAACCCACAGAGTCCATTTTTATTGAAATCCATTAATGGATGGACAGACATTGATGAGTCTCACTGATTTTAATTTATTTTATACATCCATGAGTTAAAGTAGTGACTGATTGGAGAGAACCCACAATTAAACAAAATCCCATCTTTTTGACTCCAGTCTCAGAAACCTAGCTCTGCTAAATATTTTCTCCTTAATCTGTCTCAGCTTTCTATTTCACTCCATGTTTCTGTCTTCTTCATCTTTCACCTGAGTTATAATTTCGTCTCTCCTCTGAATCTTTGACTCCTGACTCCTGTCTCCAAGATGCAGAGATAAGCTTTCTAACATAGACATCCCCAGCATGCCAACCCCCATCTATGAGGCCTAGAGCCAACTCCAGCTGGCTAACAAGTGCTAATGACATGCACCTCTTCCCAGCAGAGTTTAGTGATTTCAATTTGGTAGTTTGAAATCAGGCAAAGCAGGAGTATTTACATCTGGAAATTGACAAATGCTACAAATCAGGCTTTTAAATAGATATATTTTTTATTGATTTCAGAAAGGATGAGGGAGGGAGAGAGAGAAACATCATGAGAGAGAATCATTGATCGGCTGCCTCCTGCATGCCCTCTCCTAGGGATCGAGCCCACAACCCCGGGCATGTGCCCTAACTAGGAATCAAACTGTAACTTCTTGGTCCATAGGTCTACATACACTCAACCACTGAGCCACACCATCTGGGCCAGGCTTTTTTATTTTATTTAGAGAGCAACTTTACCAGCATAATGCATGTATTTTCAAAGTTTGGTATTTCCCATTGTCTGAAGTTCAAGCTCTGTAGTATATTATCTGGCCTCAACCTTCCTTCCTTGCTCCATATCCCTCTCTTCTCCATTATCTTTATATCATAATTTCCAGCCACACAAAGCTGCTCACAGCTCCCACGTTATACTAAATTATTTCCACATCTGTAACCTAGAATGTGCCTGTCTCAATACCAAGAATCCCGTTTCTCAAGAGCCCAATCTACTTTGCTGAAGTCAATAATTATGAATGCTCTTTCTGTCAAGTCTTCCCCAAAACTCCCTACTCTGTGCCTACTCTGGGCTCCAATACCAGTATTTACCCTTCCCATGACATTGAACAACTATCTCATAAACATTTATTGAGTGCCCTCTAGGCAATGGCAATATAGTATCATCTGTTCTAAATTTGTTGTAAGTTTCTTCTATGCAAAGATTGTTTATTTATCATTTTGATTCCCCAGATTGACCCTCCATGCTAAGTATAGAACTCTATCCATTATATTTGTGATATGTAATAAAAGTTTGTTGAATTTACTAAAAATGCTTTATGTTTCCAGTACAATTGAACATCTTATTTAATAATTTAATGTTTAACAGTGTCGCTGGTAGTGAGACTGGAATGAACACCATATATATATATATATATATATATGAAAATATCTACATTATGGCCCATTTGTCTTCAAGGACGGAGGAGTACTTCTGGATAGTTAATTCCTTGTTCTCAGATTAATTTGTAACCTGCCATTATAACATTATGTGACTATATGCTGTGAACCTCTGTTGAGGACAATAAGACTACTTTTAGGAGCAGGTTTGAGAATCCATGGTTTTGCCTGAGTTTGGAGGATATTAACTGTGCTAGATGCCACATCTTTCCTTATGACTCATTCCTCACAGCAGGCAGGAAGAATGACTATTTCTATTCCTAAATTCCCAAAGAGGAAAGTAAGGCAAAAGAAGACTGCGGTTTGTTCACATTTAGCATGAAATGTGATCACATAGGCACCAACACAAGGCAACCAGACAGCATTTTAATTGCTCATCTAACCTCCAGAAAGAGTCACCATCTGTTGAAATTCTGAAGATTAAAAGATATAAAACCTGACAGAAAACTGAAAACCCGTAATAAGTCATAGAGCCAAGTCACAAATCTTGGAAAACATCCATAGTAAAATATAATTGATCTGCAAATAAGAAAAGAATAACAGCACCGTTTAAAAGAGAAGGCCGAGAAGCATTTATATGGGGATAGAACACAAAATGAAATAGTGTTTTAACCTTTGAAAGATAGTCCATATTGAAAGCCTTATTATCTGTGGACTAGATAATGCCCCTCCCATCTTCCCCCAAATCAAACCTTGTCCCTGAACAACCTGTATTTTTATCAAGGAGATGAGTTTCAATCAAATTATCTAGGGCTACATGGCATTTGGCCATTGTCACAGGCACGCTGTTCACTTCTGGAAAGGTCAAAGTTTTGCCACAGATTTGTTGTTAATTTAATATATATTTTTAGAATCTCATTTTTAAGGAAAATGTTAAAATCTAAAGCCGAACTTTTAGTCCCTCGTGTATTTCCAGGTGCATGACATAGTTATCAAAGTGTTTAAAGTGTACTAGTGGAACAGATACTAATGAGCTGACCTTATCGCAAAGCTTTTTTTTTCCCCCCATGAAATCATGATTGATTATACAATAATTAGATGTAGGTGAAATTTCAACTGAACCCTTGCTTTAACTATAATTGCCACTCAATAAATATTTGCCAATAGTAGTAGCTAATGCTCATTGCAGCAGTGTAAGAGTTTTATGTTACTAATTCCTTTAATTCTCATCACAGCCCTATGAGGTTAGTGCAGGGGTGGGCAAACTTTTTGACTCGAGGGCCACAATGGGTTCTTAAACTGGACCGGAGGGCCGGAACAAAAGCATGGATGGAGTGTTTGTGTGAACTAATATAAATTCAAAGTAAACATCATTACATAAAAGGGTACGGTCTTTTTTTTTTTAAGTTTTATTCATTTCAAATGGGCCGGATCCAGCCCGCGGGCCGTAGTTTGCCCACGGCTGGTGGCTGGTACTGCCATCATCAACCCATTTCGTATTTGAGGAAACTAAGGCATCGAGATGTGTTTTTCATATATATATATATATATATATATATATATATATATATATATATATATATGCTCAGCATCACAGCTGGTGAATATTAAATCTAGAATTCCAACCTAGACAGTCTGGAATTCTTAACCACCATTTTAAACCTCAGGGGAAAAAAAGTTCTGATGAATTTTTAATATTACATAATGTGTATTAAAAACCCAGATGCAGTGGAACTTTCCAGCTGAAGTTTATTATTTTTGTCAGCAATTGGGTGATGACATGCACAATGTTCTCAAACTAGACATACTGATTTTTTATAATTATGAAATGCCTACTATGTACCAGGCACTATGTCCTGCTGCTTGAATCTGAAAATTAATCAGGCATGACCCTGCCCTCCAGAATGTTAGCGTTGGAGAGGGCAGATTCATAAACAAAGCACAGCTTTATGGTGTAGGAATCCACGTGAAGATAAAGGTACCATGTCACCCAGGCAGGAGAGACCAGGGAAGGAAGCTAAGAGTAGGTGACGCATGGATTGAGACTGTCCATGTCCTAATCTCTGCATGTGTGAATATGTTACCTTTCACGGAAAAATGTACTTGACATATGTGATTAAATTAAGGGTCTTGGGATGGGGAGATTACCCTGAAATATCCAGGTGGGTCCCATGTAATCACAGAGGTATTCATAGGTAAGAGGGAGGCAGGAGCAAGAGGAGGAGATGTGAAGGTAAAAGCAGATGTCAGTGGTATGACTGTTGGCTTTGAAGATGAAAGGGGGCCACAAGTCAGAGAACTAGACACTGGAAGAGGCAAGGACCAGATTCCTCCCTGGTTCCTCCAGAAGGAATGCAATGCTGCCACCTCTTTATTTTAGCCCATAAGACCCATTTTTGGACTTTTGACCTCCAGAATTATAAAATAATAAATGTGTGTTGTCTTAACCCATGAAATTTGTGGTAATTTGTTACAGGAGCAACAGGAAACCAGTAGAGATACCCGTTAGGCTCCAGGTCATCTCTGGGCACTCATACAAAGGTTTCTTATTCTCTTATTCTCTTACTAGTGGCCCGTTGCATGAAGATTCATGCAATAGGCCTTCCTTCCCCTGGCTGCCGGCACCGGTTTTGCAGTTTCTCTTATGCCTTTGAAATAAAAGATGGAAGTTAAGGAAGATTACAGGAAAGTGGGAGAGAACAAGGTGGGGATTGGATTACAAGAGTATGAGTTCTCTTGAGGGTGGTTACACCTTGGAGGGGTCTTACTTCTGGCATTTCAAAGGGTGTTAACCTAGATGTACGAGAACAATGGGCAGGGCTCTTAAAAACTTTTCTTCACAAAGGAGGTTATAGGCCTGGGGCAGGACTACCCACCATGACCTGCACAGTTAGGAATTTATAATTTATTACAGCACTGCTTTTTCACCCACCATATATTCACATATTCAGAGTTATCTTAAAAATTTTGAAAAGATAAAGGTTATGGCAAATTGCTAAGTATGTGTAATACTTCAATATATATGTACTAGAGGCCTGGTACATGATTCGTGCATGGGTGGGGTCCCTCGGGGTGGCCCGTGGGGATCAGGCCAAACCAACAGTCCAATGCTGCCTGCTGCTCCTGCCTGCAGCTCCCGCTCATCCCAGTCCCACTGCACCTGCCACAGGCTCGCGCCCAGTCAGTCCCGATTGGGAGAGGCTCGCGCTGCCACAACAGCGCTCACCCCGTGAGCCCTGCCTCTGGCGCCCATCCCAAGGGGGAGAGTAGAGGGGGGCAGGATGTGATCGGCCCTCTGGGGGGCAGTGGGATGCCCTTGCTGGCCCGGGATCTGGATCCGTCCCACTGATGCTCATGCCGGTCATCGGGAGCCACCTGGCAGCCACTTTTATATCATTTCTTTTATGTGGAGCTTCTAGGGAGGGGAAGCAGCCACAGTGCCTGAGGCTGACTTTCAGGAGGCTGGTGGCACTGTCAGAATCGTGCTGGCGGCACCGGTCCATCGGTGTCTGGCCTGTTCTCCAGAGATTGGACCTGCAGGACTACTGAGGGAGAGAGTGGCTGCCACAGGGCTGGTGGGTCACTGGTATGGATCTGTCAGCTGAGTAGTGCTCCCACTGTGGGAGCGCACGGATTACCAGGGGGCAGCTTCTGTGTTGAGTGTCTGCCCCCTGGTGGTCAGTGCACATCATAGCGACCCATCAACTGGTTATTTGGTCATTCAGTTGCTTAGGCATATATATATATGTATGTTATGAACACATATTTCATACATATCAAATTTCCTCTTTTTTCATATAATAAAATATTCCCATAAGAAAAACTCAGCCCTGTCTAAACTTTGGGAAAGCCTACCTAATGAAATTGACCTTTTCTGGTATTTAAGATAGAACATTATGTCTTATCAACACAGATCAGTTTAATCTTAATTTTTTCACTTCTACATTAAGAAAAAGTTTATTATCCATGTAGACAGATTTCAGAATTATGATTTATTAAACTCCCACTATCACCAGTGTTTCTCTCACTGTCTCTGAACTTTTTACACTGAAGTTTTTATTGCAGTCTAAACTTTATAATATGCTGGATTTGCTAGCTCATCCAGAATTCCAGCCAAGTGAACTAGAAATAAGAATGGCTTTTGAACTCTAAGGTTAATTAAAATCTGCATATACTTTTGGTCCTTTAACTTCTTTTGCATATTTAAAAGTTTAAGGAAAATGGAGATTTAAAAAACACATAATCTGAATACAGATTAAGATTTTTAAAATAAAGGGGGCAAAAGTAAGATGGCTAATTTAGCAATTTGAATAAACATCAGAAAATATTCTATTCCAAAACATTATCCTCCTATTTATTTAAAAATCTCCAATTAATACAGTAATTTGTAGTCACTGCAGAAAACTTAGAAAGTACAAAAAATTATAATGAGGGAGAAAATGGCACAGGATCACTCCAAGCAGAATATAACTATTCTCATTTTGGTGTATTTCCATCTGAAGTTTCACATACATTTTCTGAGTCACACATACTTTTTTGTCCCCGTTTATGTAGCTAAGATCACATAAGCTTTGCCACTATAGCATAAATGTTTTTAAATTATTTCCCAGGGAATCATTCATTATATTTAAATCTTTTCTTTCCACCATCCTAGGCAAATTCACCTGTGAACAGCTAAATCTTTCAGGCTTCTCACCACTTTTGCTCACTATAATCCAAACTCTAACTAATGGCCACAGTGCTCTTCTTACAACACTAATGTGCTGGTGTTTTCTGCTTTGCTTAAACTGTCCAATAGCTGCTTGTTGTTCTTTGGGTAAAACTGAGCTTCTTGCACTCCCACATGCACTCCTACTGAGGCTGGGGAACCTACAACTGAGGTACATGCCTTTGACCAGGAATCGAGCCTGTGACCCTTTGGTCCACAGGCTGATACTCTAACCACTGAGCAAACTAGCCAGGACCACTTTTATTTCTTCCAAGATGAATAGCCAGTTGACTTAGCATAATTTTAATAGTCCATATTTTCCCCATTGAATTATACCATCATTTCTGGAATGTACTAAATTCTTATGTTTATTAGGTCTATTTCTGAATTTTCTATATTTGTTTATTCCCATTTCAGTATTATGTAGATATTATTACAAAGAACTTATTATTTTAGTACTATGATATCTAATAAGGCAAGAGCTATACCTACATTATTCTTCGAATTCATATGTTCTGGCTATATTTTGAGATGTAATATACTCCAATGTAAAGGCGATTTATCCAATTGTCTCCACTTTAAAATAAAGTTGTTGGGATTCCAATGGGAATTATAGCATTTATAAGTTAATTACTGGAGAATTTATATTTTATGATATTGAGTCTTAGCATTCAAGAACATTTTGTGTTCCCCAAATCTTTTGCCTTCATGGATAGCTTAACTGGGTTCTTTCCTCTCAGTAATTTGTAGATGTTATTTCACTGCCTTTCAATTCAGTTGTGAATGAGATGTCCAGCATCAATCTGGCTTTGTATTCTCCCATAGACTACCTATTTTTTCTGCATGAAAGTTTGCCCACCTAGGAGTTGTGTTAGACTTTGCCTAGGTGACTGAATTCCTCATTCATCCTGTCAGTCATTTCACTTGGCAATTCAGAGCTTCAGCTCAAGAAAAAAAATCTATCATTTGTTTGATGATTTCCTCTCCTAAATTTGTTCCATTCTCCTCTTGCGATCCCTATTTTTCACTTTTTAATTTTCTTGAATCTATCCACTAACACTCTTATGTCTTCTATTTTATACCCTCAATCTATTTATACTTCCCTCTGTGCTTTGGGATAGTGCTTAAACTCGATCTTCAGGACAATAATTCAGGTTTCAGTAGAAATCTTCCTCTTCTTCATTTATATTCTGAATTGTATAGTTGTGAAAAATCATGTCTTAGTTCCAAAAATGCTCTCATTTTTCTCTTCAGTTCATGTTCGTCTCCCCCAGAAGCTCTGTTTCAGTTGGGATGGATTCCATTTGTTATGATTGATCTTCTAATTTCTGGCCTTTGGCTTGCTTGGATGGGTGTGTTTTTCTTTGTCTGTTCATAAGGGCTCTGCCAACATTCAAGTTCCCTACCTGGCAGCATTCTCAGAGGTAGTGGAAGACAATGTGTCCTGCTCCCAGCACTGATGGTGTAGAAGCAGGCAGGCTGCCAGTGTGCTGCTGAGCCTCCTGCAGGGAGAGCCTAGGGATAATGAGAACTTTCTGCAGGAGCATCTAAACTTCTCTAAGGGCCAGCCTCTCACCAGCACCCACTACTCTCAGATGTGACATTGAGACTCACACTGTTCTCCAGCTGCTCGCTAAGCCTTCGGGGAAGGAACCTCAGTACCAGTTTTCTCTCCCAAGATACCAACAAAACCTGGAACATTATTTGTACACATCTGCCTGTAGATTCCTCTAGTCGTTTGTATCAGTAGAGGCAAATGGCTTGAATTGAGGGGATAGGAACAGGGGGATGGAAAGATACTTCTCTCAAATATTTTTCAAGGGTTGTCTTTTTTTTCTAAATTTTCAAGGGTTGTCTTTTCCTTCTAAATGTTCTTTGTGTTCCAGAAAAGCCCAAACCATGTCTGTTTCACTCACCACTGTACAACAAATAAATAAGGAATATTTTCCTTCATTCTGTCCACTGCCTTTATACTTAGAGAGATCCTTTCAAGGCAGATATGTGGCTGAACTTTTACATGTAGATTCATCAGGATGTTCCCCTGTTATCAGGTAGTCAAGAGTTCTGCTCATCTTAAAAAATATATTTTTATCACAGCAGCATAGTATTCCATTGAGTAGATGTACCACAGTTTTTTAATCCACTCATATGGTGATGGAGAGCATTTTGCTAAGTGAAATAAGCCAGTTAGAGAAAGAGAAATATCACATGATCTCACTCATTTGTGGAATATAATGAACAACATAAACTGATGAACAAAAATAGATCCAGAGACAGAGAAGCATGGAACAGACCATCAAACCTCAGAGGGAAGGCAGGGGTGGTAAGAGATCAACCAAAGGACTTGTATGCATGCATATAAGCATTACCAATGGACACAGACACTAAGAGGGTGATGGCATGTGCTGGGGAGTGAGAGTGGCCTGGGAGAGGTCAATGGGGGAAAAAGGAGACATATGTAATAGTTTAACCAATAAAGAATAAGCTATATATGTACATTTATTGATTGATTTCAGAGAGGAAGAGAGACATAGAAACATCAATGATGAAAGAAAACCATTGATTGGCTGCCTCCTGCATGCCCCACATCGGGGATTGAGCCTGCCTGTGCCCTGGCGGGAAATGGAACCGTGACCTCCTGGTTCATAGGTCGATGCTCAAACACTGAACGACACAGGCTGGGCTAGTTCTGCTCATGTTAATGATGCATTGACTTGCCCTGGGTGTGTCAGAGAAGAGCTAGAGCTTCCTTGTTCAGCTGCATATGTTCACCTTACAAAAGGACATGTTTGCTTTCACCTCAGGAGCAAGCTCGATTCAGTCTCCCCATAAAACTAAACAGCTCTCAGGAAGCCCTGTAGTTAGAATTAGATGAGCAACATATGACTGTGTTTTTTTAAGATAATGAAAAAGCACACTGGAGACTTTGTTTTCTGGGTTTGTGTTTTTTTTTGTGGTGTGTGTGTGTGTGTGTGTGTGTGTGTGTGTGTGTGTGTTTTAAACTCAGGGATCTGAAAACATTAACTGCTTTGCCAGCCAAGAACAGGTGCAGATCCTGTGATCAGGTGATGCTGTTGCCTTGACAGAGGGTAACTATTCTTGCTCATAACAGACATGTTCAAAGGTGAAATAACAATATGTTCTGGACTATTTTTACCAGTAAAATTCTACGTACATTAAATAACAGAATTTTATGATAACATTTTCTTCCAACTGTACTGTGCTTCTCTCATACCCATCTTATTCTAACTTTTTCATCAGTGGTTCTCACACTGTAAGGAGCTTTAACAAACCACAACGACTAGGCTATACCCCCTACTAAGGAAATTGAAATATCTGGAAATAGAACATAATCATCTGTATTTTTTTAATCCTCACTGGAGGGTTTTTTTATTGATTTTAGAGAGAGAGGAAGGAAGAGGGAGAGAGAGAGAGAGAGAGAGAGAGAGAGAGAGAGAGAGATCTATGTGTGAGAGAAACGTTGATCAGTTGCCTCCCACATTGATGCACCAGATTGGGGAATCAAACCCACAACCTACGTATGTGCCCTGACCAGGATTGAACCCGCAACCTTCTGGTGCATAGGACGATGCTCCAACCAACTGAGCCACCTGGATGGGCCACCTATATTTCTTAGAAATTTCTAAGTGATTCCAAAGTTTGAGAACTAGGACACGAGGTCCTTCCTACTAAAGTCTTTTCTGAGGGCCAGCATCATTGACATGATCTTGGAACTTGTGCAAAATTTCAGGCATCATCCCAAAACTACTGAGTCAGACCTTGCAATGTAAAAGATGATTGCTATGCACATTCTTTCACTGGTCCTGACTTCTGTAGACAGGCTAATTCCAACGATTCATGTAGAAGTTGCTAATTGAATATTTCTTCAGTGCCAAGCATCTTCTTAATAGTGTACGATGCGCTGTTCAGGTGAATGTAAATTTTTTTGGAGTCACTGGAGCAATGTAGAGTAAAACCCATTTTAAGATGCAGCAGATTAACTTTAGTTCCCATTGACCCAGCAAAAGTAGCAATAGAATTGGCTGTTCTACTAAGACAAGCCAACCTCTAGGTGGCCACAAAGACATAACAGATCTTTATGCCTCGCCCTGAAAATGTTTTCATATTTAAGACATCTCACTCCAGCAGCAGTTATCCCTAATATGTCACAAAATATTTGCAGAGCAAATCACTAAACTATCCTGTAATATTCTGCAACGGTGTTGTTGCCTAGGAGAGCAGCATTCTGGCCATGAAAACTGAGGTAGTTAGAGAGACTTTTGCATATAATCTGGAAGCTTGCTATTATATCTGCTATGTTGGCCTTTTGGCTGATTTTGTGGGCAACTCTTCCCCCTGAGTTGATCACATTCAGAGCTTTATGGAGTCTTCACCTACCATCCTCCATCCCAGGAGAGAACTCCTACCCACCTTTCCCTGTACCTTATAATCATTGAAGAACTGCATTCCAGTTAACCAGTATTAACCTAAATTATTCAGTTGAGCTTTGGAAATTTGTGGGCACATTATCAGGCACTCCTAATTATATAATCCTGGAAGTTTTAAAAACCCAGTCAGTTACATGAGAACCACTTCTTAGGTGCTGGCATTTGGGCAGTTCAAGATTCTTCAGAGCTTGTGCGCATATCAGATACACTGCATTCAGGATGTTTGACGTGCAGTGGGCAAAAAGAGAGAGGGTTCCAACTGAAGAGTGGGAAGATTATAGGATCAAAATACTATATATTGTATAGAGCTGAATTTCTCTTTGAAATAAAAGGAAAAAAGCTATTCTTATTATTTCTCTTATGTGTCAGTGTTTCCTTTCTTTCTGCCTCTTTTCTAATATCTGACTCTACTTTCATTGATTGCCTAATCAATGTAATATTTTAACAGAACCAGAATTTAAAGATCTAAAGTTTAGTTCAGACTTATGGTTTGTGAGTATCAAGAAAGGAAAGAAAGAGAAGAAAGGAAGTGAAGGGATGGGAAACAAGAAAGAAGAAGGAAGAAGGGGAAGGAGGGTGAAAGGGGAGGGGCGGGGAGAAAGCGAGAGGAGACAGAAACAAAGAGATAAACAGATAGGAAGATGCCCGGTCATGGCTCAATCTATGAACTAGGAGGTCACAGTTCGATTCCCATTCAGGGCATGTGCCTGGGTTGCAGGCTTGATCCCCCGTGTGGGGGGCGTGCAGGAGGCAGCCAATCAATGATTCTCATCATTGATATTTCTATCTCTCTCTCCCTTTCCCTTCCTCTCTGAAATCAATAAAAATATAAAAGAGGAAAAGAAGACTCTGCTATTGATCCTCTCCTTATTGCTGTTCAGCACTGGAGAAGCTAAGTGCCTGTTAGCATGGTGAGGCAGGCCGCCAACCGAGATCAGAAAAGTAATCTATGGCAAGACGAGTACCATAGATTTCCACCCCCACCTCCACCCCACCTTTGTAAAGATAAACCCAGCAACCCATCAGTTTCTTACTTGTCAGCAGCAAAGCCATTTGTAAGGACTGACACCTATAATGATGAAAGTGCTAAGAGATAGAGTTTCAAGATTCCTTATATCTCCTTTAATTGTGATGTATTTTTACAAAAATTGGTGATTATTGACTGACTCATTACCTTTAGGATGATAGGGGATTAATTACTAAAGGGTACTTAAATAACATGTTAATGAAATACAGTAAATACCACAATTTTTCCCTAAGAACTATTTTCCATAACAGATACAATGAATCATTAAATATTGGTTTGATACTTATTTAACTCTAAGTTAAACGCTTTTTATTGATTTTTTGAGAGGGAGGGAGAGAGAAGCAGAAACATTGATTTTGTTGTTCCATTTATGTATTCTTTAGTTGATTCTTGTATGTGCCTTGACTGAAAATTGAACCTGCAACCTTGGTGTATTGGGACAATGCTCTAACCAACTGACCTATCTCACCAGGGCTCAAATCAAAAGTTTTTTTAAAAGATTTTTAAGCCTGGCTGGTGTGGCTCAGTGGTTGAGTATCTACCTATGATCCAGGTGGTCATGGTTTGATTCCCAGTCAGGGCACATACCCAGGTTGTGGGCTCGATCCCCAGTAGGGGGGGCGTGCAGGAGGCAGCTGATCAGTGATTCTCATCATTGATGTTTCTACCTCTTTCTCCCTCTACCTTCCTCTCTGAAATCAATAAAAATATATTTTTAAAGAAGATTTTAAGGAGTGGCACACCTCTCAAAATATTAATCTCTGGGAACTAATATTTTTTGTTCCTAACCCTAAGTTGACTACTAAGCTACTGTATTAATCTCTCCAGGCTGTTTTTGTACTAAATGAGTATATGTAGAACATATGTTTTTCATTTAACAATTACATACACAAAGTTGTCATTCCAAAGCCAGCATTCAATTCCTCCCTCAGCAGCTGACTTACTATCCAACCCGATATAGGCAACTGAGTCCTTTCCAAGTATTGATGGTCATACTTAGAATCTTGAGACATACATACAAGAGAAAAAGGGAAGGTGGCACCAAAGAGGGTGTTAACCAATTGGTAGAGAACTCTTAATTCTGCTTTGAACATAGAGCTAATTTTCATTTGTTTCCTGGTCAAAGGAACTTCCCCACTCTGCTATCATCCAGTCAGTGGCTTCCTTGCTAATGATGCTTTTGAATATTCCCTTCCAGGGCACTGAAAAGCAGATACTACTGTGGCCAAGATTCCCACTTGAGCTCAGTAACGCAACCTCCAAATCTGAGTTGAGCACTTGAGGATCCAGAGAAAGCCTCTTAGCCTCTTGTATAGCTAGATGTGGCCATGTGACTAAATTCTGCCAAAAGTTCTGTGTGGCAGAGTTGGGGGCTCTCTCCAATGTCTCTTGCCCACTTTCTGCTTTCTGCCCTCTTCTGTCTTACTGCTTGAAATGTAAACTCTGCCATATTGGATTATGAGCCAAAAGCCCAATTCAGCTGGACAGAGAGCCTGGGTCCCTGATGACTTCACAGAACAGAGCTGCCAAACCAACCATTGGGAAAGAAATAGATTTCCTTCCTTTTTAAGTCATTGTTTTTCTTGGTGTTATTGTTTGTTTGGTCAAGCACACCTGAAGCAAAACTTACCTTATTTAACTACACAAGGTACAGCATGTATATTAGACCAGAACTCATTCAGCTTTTGACCAGTACATTGGTGATGCTCACAGCTCTGGTCCAAGTGCCAGGACCATCTGGGAGTCCATTTTCATGGAACGAAAGGCATGGACATTTTTAAGGGTGATGGTGTAGCCTACTTTAAAAGATTTCCTCAGCTAGAATTATTACCGTTAAAAAATAAATATAGTTCACTTAAACAGATTACACTCCTAGGCGTACAAGGACAGTTGTAATCTAGGCTATTTGTCTGGAGTAATATCATCTGACTTTGATCTGATCTACAGAGAATTGTCCTTTGAAAATGATGCATGATGAGGCTTGATTATCAGATGCGTTGACATTTGGGCAGGAAGCAGTTTACTGCCTGGAGCTGCTGCTGCCCCTGCCTGCACTCACTCACCCAGGGCGGCCACGGAAAACTCACCGCAAAATGTCACAGGCAGGAACGACACTGATGAGAAGCTAATTATCACTTGGAGAAAATAATCTGATTGCAATGGCTGTTGCATAATATACAGATTCAAGGTGAACAGCTTCCAAGTGTCCCAGGCAAGTAAAGGACTATAAATCCCATTTTGGGAGTAAAATAAGTGAAGTGGAATATTTTCTCTTTATAAAATATATACTTTCCAAAGAGCTTCAGAGGATCTGAAAGATATGCCAACAACCTCCAAACTTTTCTAGAAACATGCAAACGGAGATTATCTGAACTTATTTCATATGCACCATGAAACCCTAAAGTACTACCAGAATCCTTCTCTTGGAAGATAATCAGAATTCCAAATTTCTAGGAATGATCAAGGCCATCTCAAATGAATTCTGTCACCTCTCCTCTCTCCCAGGCAAATGTTTCTTTTTTGTTGTTGTTAATCCTCACCTGAGGATATTTTTCCATTGATCTTTTTTTTTTTTGAGAGAGAGAGAGAGAGAGAGAGAGAGAGAGAGAAAGAGAGAGAGAGCGTGGAAAAGAAGGGGAGAGACGACAGAGGTAGAGAAACATCAATGTGAGAGAGACACATTGGTTGCCTCCTACACGCACCCCAACCAGGGCCAGGGATCGAGCCTGTATCCGAGGTACCTACCCTTGACCGGAATCAAACCTGGGACCCTTCAGTCCGTGGACTGATACTCTATCCACTAAGCCAAACCAGCTAGGGCCTGGAAATGTTTCTTGATAAGGATTTATCCACTCAGGAGTTCCTTTCCTGCTTCCTCAGGGCCCTGCTGCATCAGTCTGTCCCATTTCTTTACATATTCAACCTTTCTCTCTCTCTATTTCCTCCCAAAACTGCAAAGAACTTCAAATCTACCTCTTCAACTCCTTTTTCCTCCCCAAGCGAGTTAGCTTCTTCTCTTACTACAAACTTCTGGAAAGAACATCACTATTAGCTGCCTCCATTTCTCACCCATTCTCATGTTGGCTCCAGTATCTAGCCACTGTCCCCATTTTTAACCAATCTTCTTTGTTAATGTTCACTAATAGTGTGCTAAAATAGATGGACTTTTCTTAGGCCTCATTCTGCTTGACCACTAATGCCTCTACCCATCATTGGTTCATTGCGTTGTCAAGCCAAGCGCTTCCTTCACCTTACACTGACCCCTAACAGGGTCCCTTGTTATTGGCCATATTATTCCTAAAAGTATTTCCTCACTTGGCATTCTTACAATCTCCAGTGGCCCAATTCTCCTCCTCCTTCTATGATTTCTTCTGACTCTGCTTTTCTCGCATGTTTTTATCTTCCCAACAATTAAATACCATTCCCATAGTTCTCATGATTAAGTCCAGGCAAATAATTCTCAAAAAAAAAAATGTCTCCAGCCCTGAAACCTCTTTTAAGCTCCGAATCAGACACACTCTGTACATGCTACATGGATTTTGTATAAAACATAAAAATCAAAGCACCACAAACAGAACACATCATCTTACATTTCAATCCTAACTCCTTCCTTCTGTGTTTCTGGTTCCAGTGACCTTTTTTTCACTTTTTAAAAAGATTTATAATACAAGTATTATTGTATATCCCTCTAACTCATGACATTCCCGACCTTGCAACCATTGACTTAACAACTTTAAATAAGGTCGGAATTCTCTTACATGCGATGGCCAATGTAAAGATCAAGTATAAGCTTCCTGAAGATGCCTGTAAGTTGAGGCCAGCCTTAATAAGTGCCCGCACCATGACACTGTTCATCCACTTATTTTCTGAGACTCTGATTCAAGCCTGCACCAACTCTTTCATTGTCCATTGTTATTGCTTCCTGAGAGGTCTCACTCCGTCCACTCTCTTATATCCAAATGATCCTCTACACTGTTTCCATAGTTACCAATTCTAAAAGAAATCCAATCCAGACATTTTCCTGGTTAAAAAAAAAAGCCTTTAGTGCCTCTGCATTGTACCCAAAACAAAGTTCATACCCCTGCCTAGAAATTAAATTTCAGTACAACTTATTTGTATGCTCCTCAAAAATTCTGAAGTACATATGTGCCTTAGTCACAATCTAGATGCTGGAGGTACACAGTACAGGCCTATATGAGATCTAAATTCATCATCACAGGGCCACCAATGTTTTTCAAATACAACATACACACACAAAAGCCAGGAATCTCATGGGGTAATTTTTTTAGTTAAGCAGTTAATAATAATTCAAAAGTAATTTGTCTTTACGGTGAATTTTGGAAAACACTACCTGAAATTCAATGTATATCCTAAAGCAACATTGCACAAAAAGTATTCTCTTCTCCTTTCCACTAAAATTCTTCCTTTCTCTGCAAATGTTTTAGAGCCTTAAGGATTTGTTAAACCCTTAAAAATTATTCCCCTGTCTACTCTGGTGGTTCTTCCGTTTTTCTCTCAGGCTTCAGATTTATTTGTTGTTTTTAATCAATTATTGGGATTCTTCATAACAAAAGCAAATACAGGAACTGACGCTTTCCTGGAGCCTTTTGAACCCTGCCTTCCTCTGTCTTTTGTCACCATTATTCCCACAAAAAGTCCAGGAAAGGGGTAGACAAAGAAAGAACCCTATTTGAATTGGAAAAATGCTAAGAAAAAACTTGAGAATGCTTACATATTAAAATATTGTGACTTAAAATAAAAAGATACAATGGAATTTCCTTGCTAGAGTTATCAGTGCTGAGAGGGTAAAGAAGTGGAGCATACGAGGCAGAGATGGCTCCTCAGAGGAGACACTTGAGGTGAATGTGCAAGAATGACTTATCCCGTGGATAGCATTGTCAAAAAGCATGACATCTGGGACAGATGGAGGATGTACATGGAAACCAAACAGTGGTGGAACCTTAGCAATAACACTGAGAATACGGAACAAAGTTCCCGGTTTAGAGCGGGTCTATGGTTGTGACTAATCTGGATCATATGCATGGGTAGCTCATACCTGTAAACCCTTCTAAGTAAAGTGTTGGGATGCCAGTCTCACTGAGGTACTCCTGCTTTGGAAAGGATAGACCTAAGAATTCAAATGGAGAATGAATCTGCTTCTTACTGCTTACAAATGAAGTCAGCAGTGAGTTCTAAGGACAGGGAGGAGTGCAGAAAATGATGGGTTGGTATCTCCTACCTTTCCGGCATTATTACCTGTTGCCTATTTCTTAAGTTAAATAAAAATGTTTGGTATGTCTCTCAGGGGCACAGAGTTGCCCAGTATGTAATCACAGTTCTTTGTTTACAATATACTATTATTAGTTTTATAATGAATTTCCTTCATCTTGCTTTATTTATTATTTTGTGAATTTACTTTCCATTTTATAATATATAAATATCCCTAAAACCACACGCCAAATCAACAATAAAATGAAATCCATAACTTAGTTTTATTTCTTTTCTCCCAAGTGGTAAATATTATGGAACTGTGAATAACAAATGGAAAATTTAGAACTAAAAATACAAATCTGAGATGAAAAATTCACTGGATGGACTTAAGAGCAGACTAAACACTGGAAAAAAATAGGTAAGTTAACTTAAAGACAGTAAAATAGGATCTATGCAAACTCCATACAAAAAGAAAAAGAAAGACTTTTGAAAATGAGGGGTAAAGCCCTGGTTATCTTCAGAATAATAACAAACTCCATAAGATATGTGTAATTGGAATTCCAGAATAGGGAAAGAGATGTGGTCAGGAAAAAAGTGAAAAACAAAAAAACAATGGCTCAAATATGACCAAAAATATAAACCCACAGATCCAAAAATCTTAACAATGACTAAGTAGGGTCAGGGTTAGTGGGAATAAGTAGTTATTCTACAAATGGGCACCGTGGCTCAGAATGTGGTCTTCCTCAATAGATTGCCTGGGTTTAAATCTCACTCTCTGATTTACTAGTTGTATAAACTTGAGCAAGTTATTTAACTCCTCTGTGCCTTACTGCCCTCATGTGTTAGGACAATAATAGTAACTATTTCTCCAGATTGTTATGAGGATTACATGAGTTAATACATGAAAATCATTTAGAGCATAGCGTTGTGTAAACTAAGCATTCAACGTTTTAATTTTAAAAAGAAGGAAGAACTTTAATTAAGAAAAGAGAGGCAATTCAGAGAAAAGGATAATGTGCAAAATTTTGAATTATATATAAATGAAATAATTTTTCCCCTCATAAATTTCTTTATTTAACTATCCAGTATTATTTAACTATCCATTCCTATGTTGCATTCAACTATAATGACAATTCTATATTTTCAGAATGCCAGTGTTATTAATAGTAAATATGCTAGTCATAACAATACATTTTTGTATAGCATGCTTCTCCAAAATGTGTGAAGAATTGATGACATGAAAATCATGAAAATTGGATCTTAATACTAAGAGTACTCTTCTTCCATCCAGATGTCATAATAATCTCTGGAGGAAGATTTCTTTTTTTATATATAAAAACATTCAAGTAACATTCTCTGTAATTTGACAGACACAGAATATACCATATATATATATATATATATATCATGTTACTACTTTAAAACAATTTATATTATTATCCACCCATGAATTATCTTCTCACTATTCCAGTTAATTGTAGGATAGTTCTTAACTCAAATTATTAATATAATTGCAGATAATCTAAGTTGACTTTTGAAATTAGAGGGCCAGTTACAATTTTTAAAAAATTACTGACCTAATTAGGAATTAGTTTAATTCAATGATAAAGTCTCTAGTTACTGTTTCTAAACTCATGATTCACTTGAGAGTTTTATTTATCAAAATACTTAATAACATATTCAAGCACAGAGAGGTAGACTTTTATTTATTCAATCAATGAATATATATGTAGGGCCTACAATGTGTTTGGGGCACATATATGAACAAAATTCACAAAAACATTCTTTATTCTTTTGAGACGTATACCTGAATATTCTCAATTGACAGGTCACTTCTATTGTGTTTCTATACAATATGATAGAAAAAATACATACTGGAAAAGGCTGCATAGCATTTTATGATTAATTTCTGGGGAACATTTTTTTCCTGCCTCTTTTCAACTCCCTAATTACCCACCTACCTTATATATTGCTCTTCCTTCTCCATACATAACTTAATTTTACATGTCCCCAAAACTGTGGGGTCAGCATTATTTTCCATATCTCTGAATTTATTTTCCTTTTTTCCACTCTACTTTGACTCACTTCTTTCATAGTTTGAGCAATCATTATTATCCTGATAATCGTTAAATGGCGTGATAGAAATATTGGACTAGTCGATGGTCAAAAATCTGGGAGCTTGTTCTAACTCTTACATTTAATTGCTTTGTGTACAAGGTGCTAAGATCCCTTCGAGTAATAAAGTGCTGTTATTCTCTGATTCTCAAATAGAAATCTTCATTACTGATCTGTCACTCATGTCTATTCCTACAATGTTGGTAGTCTTTAGGGTATTTTTATTTCGATGTCCCATAGCCTAAAATTTATTCTGTAAAAACTCAAGTGAGTCTAAAACAATTTGTTACTTGCCAAACTTTCTTTTCTTCCAAATTAATAATGTCATTCAGTTGTACAACTTGAATGCATATGATGAATGAATAGCCAATAATTGGTTAGTAAGAGAGCACCAGCGTGAGGCTCTCAGAGAAGCTCTGCCACAGGAGAAAGTAGTTCCTTTCTGGCAAAGGCAATAACATATGAGGACGCTTCAAGGGTAGGGAGTTTTACGGGCAGCTCTCAACTCAAACATTTTTTCTTTTTCCTTAAGTGCACACAGGTGGATATAACCTCTCCCACTGTACAGAACACTTTCCGATGACATTTTCAGGTATGTGAGAGAACTTACAGAGGATTTCATGAGAAAATGGTGGCTCGGGCTCCACAAAGCCCCAATAAGCAATCACGTTTTTATCAGGCTCATTTGGTCAGCTGTCTGCACATAGTATATTTATCATTTCCTCCTTGTCAATAGTCATGCTAGTCCCCTAACTGGAAGGTGCCCCCACTTCTTTCTGCTTCAAGAGAGGCGGTATAAAGCTGTAGTTGAGTTTTAAGGACACGGACACTATTGTCTGAAAAACCTGGGTTTATTCCACCTTTTATTCTCTGCATGACCTTGAACGAGTTACTTCAACTCTCCCAGCCTTGGTTTCCTCAGCTGAACATTGAGCACTGAGGCTGCATATGATCAGTGATACGTAAGTTTTAGTTACTATCATTATCCAGTTGTCACTCATTCATTGTGTTCTTTTTAACCCAACAGAAACGGCCTTTTCCTCCTTTACCCTATGACCCTGGTTAACCAATTTGTTTTGTTTTGTTGTTTTGTTTTTAAAAAGACCAATCACCCATCTCTAAGTCAACCTAAAACTTCCATGGTATTTACAGAAATTTACAAACTTTTTTTCAATTAATGTCAGACATCAAAGGGAATATTTCCATAAGGTCTATCCCAGGATTGAAATATTGATTTACTGTCTGGATTGCATTTATTTTTTAATTAAGTAATTAATTAAGTGCCATTATAATCCTTATTTTATTATATTATTTTTATCTGGTTGCTTTTAGAGGTGGATGAAGAGGAAACTCCATTTCTGGAAGGCCTTGTTCCCTTTCTGCACCCAGCTTCTTTCTTTCTTTGCCATTCTTGGTGCCCTTTATACTCCAGGATATAGGAAAGCTGAGGCCAAGGTAGCAGGAGAGAGTGGGGGAGAGTGAAACAGCGAAGCGGGAGGTCCTTTCAGGCCTGTCCCCCTCCTTACTTTGACACATTTATATCCAGAAAAAAACATCAAACTGAACAGAGATTTTTTGAAAACCTGAGGGCATTCTCTTGAAACATTTTTAGTAAAACAAAAGAGAAACCCAGGTTTGCAAGCAAGTGCCAGATAACGGTTAACCCACTTGTAGATGACTCTCCAAATCCTAGTTTCAATCGCAAAACAGTTATGAGTATAAGAATAGATTCATCAGCTACCTTGATACCACAAATAATTTTTTTTCTGTTATATGGGATGCAGGGAGAAGAATAAAGAAGAACAACAAAGCCCATTGCTATTACCATATACTCCACAACACAATTTGCATCTGGAAATATTCTTTGACTGTTCACAGTTTCCTCCTACATAAACCTATGAAAAAAATAAACACTTATTTAAAAATCCAGACAATTTTCTGTCACTCAAATCCCAGACTTGATAAGTATAGGATGCCCCAAAACAACTGAACAGTTGGATCTGACATCTGTCTCATCTTCTTACAACATGTGGCAGCCCCTCACCATTGTTTTGTGAGACATCATTACTTCTAAAGTAGGATTGCAGACAGGCGTTGTCTTTTAATTGTCAGCTTGCACCAGACTGGATGTAGGCAGGTAAGTAAAGAGTTTTGCTGGAAGGCACCACGACAAAGTAAAAGTCTTATGCTTCTTGTCCCTAGAGGGCTGCAACATTTCTTCTTTTTTTCTGAAATAAACACTTTTATCCAGCCCATCAGGAATGCAAGCAAAATCAACCTAATACTTCACAAGTAATTGCCTCTCTATCGATGCAAACAATGAAACTTACCACTCATTACTTACAAGCAGTTGCTTTTCCTGCTGTGGCAGCTGGACTCCATGAGAATCTAAGCACATCCTTTTTCCAGTCTGCACTGAGATGGTTAAGACATTGTCTAGGATAGATGTATACTTTCTGTAGCATAGTCCCTCCTTGATGATGTTCTCATTTAATCAGGCAGGACATGACCAATGAAGCAAGTGACATTATACCTTTGCACAAATACAGCCCGCAAGATTCAATAAGTAATATAAAATAAGAATAGCTAACATGTACTATATGATAACTATATGGCCAGTATTGTGCATAAATCAATCACTTATTCAACAATAGTACATCTTTAAATAGAAGTGATGAGAGTATCCTTGCCTTGTTCTAAATATTAGAGAAAAAAATTCAATATTTAACTATTAAGTATTATGTTAGCTGTAGGGTTTTTGTAAATGCTCTTCATCAGTTTGAAGAAGTTTCTTTCTATTCTTAGTTCCTGAGAGGTTTTTATCATAAATGGATATTGGATTTTGTCAAATGCTTAACCTACATTTATTGAGATGATCTGTTAATAATGTAAATTAAATTGATTGATTTTCTAATATTAAACCAAGTTTAGTCTTGTGTTGATTCCCTTATCCTGAGTTGTCTACCTGGGAATTAATCAGTTTTGTTGATCTTTTCAAAATCTATTGTTGGCTTTCTATTTCACTAATTATTTACTCTTACCTTTATTATTTTTTCTAGCTATTTACATTTATTCTGCCCTTTGCTAGTGTCTTAATACATAATGTAAGTCATAGATGTTAAACCTTTTCTCATTTCTAATTAAGCATTTAATCTATAAATTTTCTTCTAAGCACTGCTTTGGCTGCACCCCACAAATGTTGACATACTGTATTTTTATTATCATTTTGTTTGAATTATAATCTAGTTACTCTTGTGATTTCTTCTTTCATGGATGATTATTTAAAAGTTTGCAATTGAATTTCCAAATATGTTGTGATTTCCTAGATCTTATTGCTATTGATGTATAATTTTCTTTCCTCAAAAAAAAGAAAAACACCTCAGAATTATTCAGTCTTTTAAAATTTACTGATTTGTTTTGTGATCCAGGATATGTTCTGTCTTGCACTTACAAAAAATTTTTTGGAATTGTTGGGTGTGGTGTTGTATAAATATCGTGAAGGTGGTTGACAGCATTGTTTAGATCAGTGTTGTCTTTACTGGTCTTTAATCAGTTGTTCTATCAGTTCCTGAGGGAGTAGTTTAAAAATCTCCAAATCTGATTGTAGAATTGTTGTTTCTTCCCTTTAAATATATCAGATATGTTGAAGAGCCTTAAAACTTTTAAATACCATTTACCCCCTCCTACCTTCTGTATTATCATATGCTTTTTTCATTTTATATCTGCTTTCTTTATTGTTGTACAATGGTGTTGTACATAAACTCTACAAAACATTTCATCATTGTCTTATGTAGTCACTATTCATTTATATCTATACACATAAATGTTCTTTATGAATTTCCATATTTCTGTCCAAGATCATTACCTTCTGATTCTTTAGAATATTCCTTCTTTAAAAGTTTTATTTAGTTTGAAATATGGGCCTTGTGGTGACAAATTACCTTAATTTGATTTGTCTGCAGACATTTCACTTTTCCTTCTGAGTATTTTCACTGGCTACACAATCCTAGGTTGGCAGCTATTGTCATTCAGGACTACTGAGACTTCTGACACATGCCTCTATCCATCCGCCTGGAAGTAAGGTACTATTTAAATAGGTTGGGAAATGTCCCCGAGAAGATGAAATGTAAGTAGTTTCCTGAATACAGTAAGTCTTGGAATATGAGGAAAGAGCATTTCAGAGAGTAAATTTAGAGGCTCCGGGATGGAAATACATTTTTTCATATTTAAGAAACTCAGGGAAGGGGGAAGGCAAACATAGCTGGAGTAGCATAGCTGAGTAAACATTGTAGGAGAGAAATTGGAAAACTATCTGGTTCAAATCTCATAAGACCTTGCAAGCCACGATGAAGTGTCTGAATGTTAATCTAGTTATAATTGGAAGCCTTTGGAGTGTTTTGAGAAGTGATATAATTTGATAGGAATTACTATTTTTAAATCACTTATCCCATTTTTCTTCATAACCATGTCATTTAATCTCGCAAGTCTTAGAAAATTTAATGTACCACCCGCTATAATTACGTCCATCTATAGATTATGGGCCTGAGGCTGAGAGTAGTTAAATGACTTCTCCAAAGTTACACAGTCAGTAAGTGACAGAGCTTGAATATTTACCTATATCTCTCCACCTCTAAAACTGTATGTAATAATATTTTATATTGATTTTTTTACTTCAAACTTTCTCACAGATCCATAGTACTAATCATTACATACAATGTGTAAGGTTTATTTTAAATGACATTTTTTGTGAACATTTCTAAGAGTGATGGACTTGAATAGGCTTCTTATCTGTTTGAGTTTCTGCACCTTGCTATTATGCATATAAAAAGACTTTTCATTAGAAATGAAATCCAGCCCTAACTTTCTTTAGCAGTAAACCTAAAATAGCTTTTTGAAAACTTCTTTACTATATCTCAATAACTTTGTCACCTGTTCTCTCATTTAAGCAGCCTTTCTACCATTTGATTCTAACACAGTCAGAAAGCAACTTGGAAGTACTGAACTAATTTTAAAATGTCCCCAGGATGCTGTTTTCCAAACCACCTGATTCCTTTTATGTAGCTACTAGAGGCCTGGTGCACAGATTTGTGCACATTGAAAGTATATTAATTAGAAGGTGGCTGCCTGGGTGTGACTGGGCGAAACGGGCCAGACACACCCTGGAGCCAACCTCCCGTGGTCCCTCCCTGGCTGGCTGCACCTAGGGCGGCGCTGCGGCTTGAAGGGCATCTTTGGAGTGAGCGGGGTCCCTCTGGCAGGTGGGGTGCCTCAGCCTGGCCTGCAAGGATCGGGCTGAAACTGGCAGTCTAACATCCCCCGAAGGGTCCCTGAGTGCAAGAGGGCACTCTCCAAAGTTGCTGTTGCTCAGCAGCTCCTGTGTTGAGCATCTGCCCCTTAGTGGTCAGTGTGCGTCATACCGACCAGCCAGTTGGCCAGTCACTTAGCCTTTTATATCTATAAAAAAGAACACACACACACACACACACACACACACACACACACACAAAATCTGAAACCATTCCAGCCAACATTAAAATTTTAATAATATTCTACTTGCCTGGAATACGGCACAAGTACAAAAAAGAAGGAAACACTGTCAGACCCATAGTTGTCAAGTTGGGTGCCCTGCAGTTGGTTGACAAAAGTTGCTTTCCAGAGGAAAGAGAAAAAGAACTAGCACCACCAACTTCCCCTTCCCATTTCATTCCCAAGTGAGAGGAAGGAGGCCTTCCTTGACTCTAGGAATAGAGCTAAAATATGTAAAACTGAAAAAAGAAAAAAGAAAAACAAGAAGCAGTAACAACTCACATGAAAATATCTCTTATCTTAAACACATGAAGAAAACAAATGAAGAAAACAAATGCATAGATGTTGAAATGCCAAAAATAGATAGATAGATAGATAGATAGATAGATGATAGATAGATAGATAGATAGATAGATAGATAAAGCAAAAAGTCTCTATTCTTTAGTCAAGGTTCAACCTGAGAATTTATTTTTTGTGAGTTATCCCCTTAGATCGTCTAATTAACTTTTATCTATTCTCAATAAATATATTTAATTAACTCTAATCAGTATCTTTTAGATGAATTGTATAAATTTATATGAATACCATATTTATTTTCTTGATCTCAGAAAATGTGTGTATTTATGCAATAGTCTCTAAGCCACAAATAGTAGAAATCATAGAGGCATAGTAGAGACAGAGCATAATCATTGTTGCACAAACACAAATAAGCCTCCAATGTGAAATATTGGAAATGGTCCAGAGAATGTAAGGAAGGCTTCCATTTAGAAATTAATCTGAACTAACTCACTGATATGCAAAGCAACATTAGAGAAAGCACCCCTAGAAGAAATTGCTAGGGGGGAACCACCTATACCTTCGATTTCACATTGAAATCTCAAGAGCTATATAATGGAGGAAACTACAGCATGAGAGCTTTTGTCTCCTTAGAAAAATATTTCATACATTGAAACATCATTAGGGATTACTGATGAGTCTTACACATGACATCAAAAGCACAATTCTTAAAATAAAAAATAAATTTATAAAAAGAAAGACCAAAGAAAGATGGAACAGGTTGCCTTAGAAGATCATGAGTTCTCAGGTTTTGGAAGTGTTCACACACAAGTTCATCAAATACTTCTTGTGATATTAACCAAGCATCAGATGATTGGAAAGAATAGACTTGACCAACACCACTTTCCAATCCAAATTGCTTCAATTCTATAATAATATATTTAATAGGAATATAGGGAGGATTTAAAACATGTGGGTATAAAATAATTTTATCTAGAGAACTGACAAAGAGAAAGGGTTAAGTTAATAAAGCAAAGAGAAGAGCATTGATGTTTCTTTTTAAAAATACATATATTTTTATTGATTTCAGAGAGGAAGGAAGAGAGAGATAGAAACCTCAATGATGAGAATCATTGATCGGCTGCTACCTGCACGCCCCCTACTGGTGATTGAGCCCCCAAACCGAGCATGTGCCCTTGATTGGAATCCAATCTGGTGGGGCCCTTCAGTCTGCAGGCCAACACTCTATCCACTGAGCCAAACCGGCTAGGGTGCATTGATGTTCCTTTCGTGGCAATTTAAAAGAATAATTATATATCATTTATCATCTATTAAATTATCACTGATAAAAATAATTATGTTTTACACAAGGTAGGCAAGCTTAAGAGGAACCAGGCAGACTCATATACTGGGATGAAAATGCAAATCAAATAATTATGGGGGGACCATTATCAAAATTTAAAATATTCAGTTCTTTTATCCAGTAATTTTAAATCTAGGATTCTATCACCCACAAACATACAGTACTATTTATGAATATATGTACAAAAATGTTTCTGAAAAATAGGGAAAATAAAAAATGTAAATATAAATGCTCATCAAGAGAGGAAGGATTAAGTAAATTACGGTATATTGATATTAAATAATATTTTATACTTATTAAAAAGAATGAAATGTTTCTCTTTGCTATAGCAAGGATCAATTTCAAGGCCTATATTGTTCAGGGACAGAATAATAGATAATCTGATTCAATCTTAGTTTTTGTAACAACAAGCTACTATATATGTTTGGATTATTCTTTAAGGGTACATATCACACTGTTAACAAGAGAGAAGAGGATATTAAGGACAAGATTTTCACTTCTTGTGCATACTTAAGAATTGTCTAAATTATATTTGAGAAACATTTATAATTTTTGTCACTTCTTTGGAAATCCATCACAACTTTAAAACCTATCATTTTTGTAACCATCATTTCCTGACTGATAATTCCCAAGGGTCCTGCAAATTGTCAGAATGAGGAACTATATGCATTCTTGGAAAAAAAAATTTTCATTCCATTATCATTCCCTTGGACCAAAAGTATCAATGCAAAGAAAAAAATTATAAGAAGACAACTTAAATAGGGTGACTCATTACCTTCTATTCTTTTCTTTGTATCTTTGTCACATCATTTCTATATGCTTTTAATAAATGTACTCCCGCCCGGCTGGTATGGCTCATTAGTTGAGTGTCCACCCATGAACCAAGAGATCACTGGTTCAGTTCCTTGTCATGACTCATGCCTGGGTTGTGGGCTCGATCCTCTGTAGGGGATGTGCAGGAGGCAGCCAATCGATAATGTTTTTCATCAGTGTTTCTTTATCTCTATCCCTCTCCCTTCCTCTCTCTAAAAATAATCAATAAAAATATATTTTTAAAAATGTACTCCCAAACATCAGAATGAGGAAAACAGAGAAAAATGGGATTCCAGTCTTACCCTTTTTAAAAATATTTTTTAATTGATTTCATAGAGGAAGGGAGAGGGAAAGAGTGACAGAAACATCAATGATGAGAGAGAATCATGGATCAGCTGCCTCTCACACACCCCCCCACTGGGGACTGAGCCCAAAACCCAGGCATGTGCCCTGACCAGGAAACCATGACCTCCTGGTTCACAGGTTGATGCTCAACCACTGACTCACGCTGGCTGGGCTTATCTTAATTAATAGTAATTTATGTGATCAAGATGGTGTCAAGAGTATCTTGAAAGGAGACCAGGAGAGAATCCTCCCAAAGTAGGGAACATTAATGTGAGGTCCCAGACACTTTTCTATTACTTCCTTGGACTCTTCTGTTGAACATGAACAGCATTAGGTCAATCACGCCAGCTTCCCTTGGTGACTCACAAGGGATTATGTAAGTTATTGGTCATGCTGCAGAACTATGTAAATGCTTAAAATAAAACTTATTTCAGGGAATAGATTTTTTTGTTGTTGTTTTTCCAACTTCTTCATAATTTATATTTGGCTTTAACAAATATGAAAGGAAGATGAAGCCATACAAGATTTTATTAAAGGCTTAATAGCAGATCAGACTTTCCTAATTCTCTGTAGTTACATCTTAAAATATCAAGTATCATGTCATGTAAATGAGGTTTATTCTCCACAACAGTGTACTAGCTTGTTGCAGGGATGTCAACCACTCATTGGAATTCAGTCTCTCATTGTTTTCTGTTCTATCTGAAGAAGGGCTCTTTCACAATTAATCATCCCCTGCTGACCAATTTTTGTCCTAGTTCAACTATGGTACTTTCACAGTACCAATGTCAACCATTCAAGCCTGAGATGAGTAGTGTTAGCTCACCAGTATAAATAAGATTAGATGCTTTCCAATCAAATCAAGTCTCAGGAGAAGGAAGTTTTGATGAATGATTAAAATGTGAATGATCTGAACTAATTATTTTGGATTCTCTGCCTCCAGCTCTGGAATCCAACCATGTTTCTGGATCAGTTTTCTACAGTGTCCTCACACACTTTCACCTCAATATAGTCAATTAAAAAACCACATCCAGAGACATGGAAGCATGGAATAGACGGATGAATCTGAGAGGATACGGGGGTAGGGAGTAGGGGAGAGAGATTAACCAAAGAATTTAGATGCATGTATGCATAATCCATGGGCACAGACAATAGTGTGGTGAAGGCCTGGGGAGGGGAGGCAGGTGCGGGGTAGAGGGGCTCAGTGGGGGCGGGGGACATCTGTAATACTTTCAACAATAAAGATTAATAAAATTTTTAAAAAAGAAAAACAAACAAACAAAATAACCTCGATGACTCAAGCCATTCCCTTGTTATGAGAACCTAACGGTGGGAGCATGTGCAGACCAGGGGCTCACCACAGGTTTCCAATGTAGACAGTGGAGCCCTTTAGTGTCTGTTCTGCTATGATTGTGTAAGGACTTTGACTTTTGAATCCTCTTTTTGGGGCTACTCTGCACTACTCTCAATTTCATTTCTGTGGTCCAATTTATATCAATTTTGTTCCCTTATACAAAAAAGAGCCTTTTCTCCTAGAGTCTTTGTGATTTTCCTCATTTCTCCTTTCCCTCTTTATTATTTGAGGGTATGATTAAATTTCTCAGTGCATTGGCCTCATTTCCTGGGACACATTGTTCAGATAATTTTTTCTGCCCAGACAAGTTCTTAGCCACAGATATTTCTTCCATGTTCACACGGTGGGCTCTGGACTGGAGAATTAATTTGCTTGGGTGCACATTGGCCTTGTCTTAAAATCAAAATGCCTCTCCCATCAATAGCCACTTTCCCCAATGTCAGATATATAAAGAAGGCAGGTAATGTCATTTCCCCCTCAGTGAAATTGCTATTGGAAATCTGCAAATAGTGTTTACCAGTTAGTTGGCACCTACCAATGCCAAGTGCATATTTTATCTCACTTAGTCCTCCTACAAACTCTCTAAATGAATTCTGTCTTCTCCTAGATAATGAAACCCAAGCCCAGAGAGGTCACAGCTAGTAACTGATAGAGCTGGAATTCAAGCTCGGGTCCCTAAATGTAAATCTTGCACTAATATTTCTTACCATGCTTCCCATATCCTGTCAAACATCAAAGGCAGAGCAAGGATATAAAAATTCAGTTTCTATCTGTCTCTTCAAGCTTTGTGGTTTTATGCTAACCTTAACTCCTTATGGCTCAGCTTTTTCATCTATAAAATAATTCATTTGATGGAGATATTTTTTTAAAATTAGTGAAATTGTGTTAAGAGATGAGCATGGAAATAAACTGTGGTGCTTTGGCCCAAAAAGAGTCAGAATACAACTAATGAGAATTAATCAATAAATCCTAGGAAGAGTCTAAGGTATGGTTTTTCCCCTGGGAATCTATGTGGTACTGAGAATAAATTTACAGTAGGTAGGAAATTAGATATAGCCTCCAAAAAAAGATAATGTGAACAGTAGATGTAAGTGGATCTGGTAGATATGAGGCTGTTTCAAATATCTCAAAACAAATTGTATATGTTTGATCTAATGACTACTATAGAGTATGTTGTCATTGACAGAAAGAGAGGTTTGTTTTTGTTTTTTAGGGAGAAAGCATCTTCTCAGTAGTATAAATCTTGATGAAAAACAGTGGGGGTGCAATGCTAACAGAAAAGCAGACATCCTGGCCTTAGGACTGATGATTATGAACTCTCCATCCATGTATAGCTAAAGAGTAATTCAGCTTGTTGCACCAATAGATATTTCTTCTCTTCATGCAATTATTTCCTTTTTCTCTCATAAAAAACCCTTGCCTTCACCCCATGATTGGGGCACTATTTGGGCTTCTGTCTGAAACTGCTTTCTAAATGGCAATTATTTTTATACCAAATAAATGCTTGTTGCCTCTCATTTTGGATTTTTATTTTTAGGTTAACAACACTTATAGATAGATAAACACACGTGTAAGAATTTTCTTCTACTTATATGAGGAAAAGGAGGAAAGCTAAAAATAGTTCAAAGGAAATCAAGAAGCACCAATATATATGGAGTAAGTGAATTAAATTGAAAGGGATAAAAAACTCTCCCCTCCCCACAAAGGAATGAGAAGTCAATCAATACTCTACTAGACAAGGCAAAATGGGTGTGTCCAGGTCATCTACAACTTGCAGAGAGTTGCAAAGTCCTCAAAGAAAATGAAAGTCTGGAGTCTGATCACCCAAAAAGATGTACAGTATGCAGACAATGTGGACTTTTCAATTGAGCACGATATTGTTCTATAGTTTTAATATATTTTTATAGACACCAAAAGAAGTGGGTGAAGGAGGACATGCAAGTGGTAAAATCTTTGGTCAGGATGGAAAGAAATAATATCTCCTTGATCCCTCACTGGGAAAACCTGACAACCTTTGAAAAGGGATGTGTGGCAAAGAAGGAAACACAGAGGTGATAGTTGGCTTGGAAATATACCAAAATACACCATTGATATCTAGTCATCTGACAGGTCAACTGTCATAATCCCAGTATGTGTACCAATGTATTATATCTGAATGGTTACTACTGGGTTTTTAGGTGCCCTGACATGAGCTTGCAAGTTTGAGCGTGATCCTTTTAAAGGAGGATAGCATCAACTGGAGACCAGATATGTCACAAAATTGTTTACTTATCCAGGTGAATGGCCTCTTTACATACCTGGGAATTTCTGGCATTTGCTCTAGAGCAGTGGTTCTCAACCTTCCTAATGCCGCGACCCTTTAATACAGTTCCTCATGTTGTGGTGACCCCCAACCATAAAATTATTTTCGTTGCTACTTCATAACTGTAATTTTGCTACTGTTATGAATCGTCATGTAAATATCTGATATGCAGGATGTATTTTCATTGTTACAAATTGAACATAATTAAAGCATAGTGATTAATCACAAAAACAATCTGTAATTATATGTGTGTTTTCCGATGGTCTTAGGCGACCTCTGTGAAAGGGTCGTTTGACCCCCAAAGGGGTCGTGACCCACAGGTTGAGAACCGCTACTCTAGAGGTAAGTGTCATGTTATCCCTGTGCTTTCTGGAATGCTGGACAGCTAGGTATGTAGCATTAGTGTGCTGTAAAAGTATTCAGATTCTAGGAGCAGCTTGTGAAGAGCTTCTCTATGACCTCATACAACATGTTCACTGCTGTTCTCTGGTGCACTGAAATGGAAAAAAGTAGGTAAAGCAAGAGGAATAAGGAGGAATGATCAAAAAGATTTACCACCGACCTAATTGCAATGTGACTGACAATTATAAAATTGGATGCTTTGCTCACATATTTTTAAAATTGTATTTTATTGTTGAGCGTGTGATGGATGTTCCCCATTTTCCCACCTTTGGCCCTTCCACCCATTTCCCATCCCTCGGCCTTCTTCTTGCTCACATATTTTTTATGTAGACTTGACATACTAAATATATAGTCATTATGTACATTAAATATATGCATTGACTGATACGGGTACTCAAGTGGCACTGATGATAGTACTCGGACTTCTAGATTTGGTGTTGTAAGAAGTGGATCTATATCTTGGCTTTAAGACTTATTTATGGTTGGTCACAACTGAGTTATTTATTGTCCTCTGCATCTCTGAAGGGGAATTAATTAATAATTTTACATACCGCACAGAATTTTGGGATGTAACTGAGATCAGTGCATCTTGTAACATGTACAGTCCTAGTAAATCTTAATTACTGTTGTTATTGAAAAATAAAATAAGATGTTCAAAACAACCAAATCAAACTTAGAGGGTAATATAATAATAATCAATGTGAAAAGTTTGATTATAAATTCTATAAAACCCCCCATAATGTTTACACACTTCTGCATCGTATTAGTTTGTAAACCATCATGCCCTTCCTTGACATTAATAGTGATTAACAATAATTTACAGCTTGTATTATACTTTAACCTCCCTGTTGTTATTTATTATACATATTACTCTCTGCGCTGTTAGTACCTAAAATAAACACGTCAAACATCTCATAATATTACCTTGCCTAGGGTTGTGTTTTATAGGAACATCACCAAGATATTTTAGCATATAACTGCCATGTCTGTGATACAAATGGTACCTAAAAAAATGAGCCTTTCAGAGCCAAGATTGTGCTTCACTGAATACAGCAAAATTTCTATTTTAGAAAAGGAAAATTACCCCTCAAAGCACAGGAATCAAGGCCAGGCACAGAAACCGGGATGCAAAATGAAAGCTCTAAAGAAGGACTGCTTTTTGGACATCCCAAGGAATCTGATATATGAGGACTACTTATTCTTGATTTTTTAAAGCATCAGAGGAGAAATCAACTTGAAAGGATTAAAAAAAATTCCTATTTAAGCTTTTTCTCTTGAGTTCCACAGCAGCTTATCCCAAAATGTGCTCCAGTGCACAATAGATCCCGGAGCTCTGATGGTGGGGGGAAAAAAAGAGTGAGGTTCTGTTTTTAAATAAAGATCCAACATTCTAATTTTTCTCAGAGCTTAACAACTATTAGCATTTTTTAAGGCTCTGCAAAATCATACAATAAAGAAAATCATTTAACTTTATTCTGCCCAGCGTTTCCTAAGGTGCATTTGGCCTCAGAAAGGTTTTGTTGCTTACCATTGACTATGACCGCAATTTGGGGATCTCTGCATTCCTGAAAAATCATCCATAAAATGTGAAAAAGAAAAAGAGTGACACCAGGAGTAAGCATGTCACAAATGCAGGCTGCAGAATTTGGTAGGCAGAGCTATTGAGACCTAACACCAAAAAGACGCAGATACAAGATGTTCCAATTTTCAGAGTTTTTCTGAACAAAATCTCTGCAGAGATATTAAAAAATCCATCAAGAGGAAACGCATGCAGTCATGTATGTATGTACACAAGTCATGTATGTATGAGAGGCAAAATGATCTCTTATAACTGTACCCTCAGTTGCTGGCAAAGAAGGCTTCGCCCATTTTCTATGCAGCCTTTTTAAAAGATGACACATTGGGTCCATTTCATGTTCAATTGTTTACCGGTGTTTCACGGACTTACGTAGCCTTGGTGCAGAGAAGCAATATTGCTTTCAGTCTTTTTGCCACTTTCCAGTTCAACAAGTAATCGAAAATACGCGATTGCATTAAGTATGCGAGTTCATGTTTGGCTACCCACCCAACTCCTTTCCTCTCCTCATTACCCAGACAGCTTGATCCTCTCTCATGGCCTGAATCTATTTCCTCACCCAGGAGGGATTAAGGAAGATCTTTTTCAATTCTCGGGGTGCTCAGTATTGAGTAAAATATGCTGCTGATTCTGCCCAAACAGAACCCATGTCCAGCTCTCTCAGCTGGAATATCCGCTTATTCTATAAAAATCTGAAAATGAATCTCCACCTGAGATCACAGTTCTTGTTTCTGGGTCCTCACTCTGTCCCTTGGGCCTGACTCTTGTCCCTGTGAGTACGTATAGGCTGCTGTGTCTAGAAAGGCAGCGTAAGTGGGGGCTTTTCCCAAGGGCCCCAGCGAAAGCTTGAGTTCTAAACCTGGGGATAGAGTCACAGCAGGCCCTGGCCACAAGGCTGGTTGGATTCTTATCCTCTAAAATCCCAACACATCGAGAAATAGCTCAGAATCTTGTTTGAGGCTAAGCCCACAGAAGGGGATAGTGGGGTGTCTGTGGAGGTAGAGGTTTCAAAGGCAAGGGGCTGGTAAATCTTGATCTTTCTACTTCTCCATTTGCTGCTAACCTGGAAACTTTGCCCCTACCTACAACTGGGAACCCAGGCCTATGGCAGCAAAGCGGAGTGTAAAAATAAGTACAGGAATCAGATCATCCAAGTCGTTTAAAACTACCAAATGATAATGTAATAATGGCGGAACAAGGATGTCAGGATTTGGTCCTGAGGTACCTTGGATTTCTGTTACAGATCCTCCCCTCCCTCCCCCCAGGCATCTTTTCAGATCAGTAATTCCCGACTGCCCTCTACCTTAGCCACAGTCAGCATTAATAAATTGTATTAGTAGCTTTTTGTACTAGTTCTGCATGAAGCCATTTCAAAGATATGATTCCTATCCAAAAGAGTTGCTGTAAAACCCCAAATTTCCAACAAAATAAAATGGGAAGCCTGTTCGGCTACTTGCCCTTGCATTGAACCCTTGGTTTACGCGTCTGAGCTAATTTTCCTGTCAGGATTAGTACGGACCTACAATCCAATGCCTGTTACTGTCTATATTTCACAACAATCTATCAGTAGTTTTAAATTAATTCGTTATCTCATACTCATTAAATTTTACAGTATGTCTATAGAAGTTCCTTTGGAACATTCTAATTTTTTCTTTCAAAGCATTTTGTGGCAAAATTCTAGTCTTGAGAACTTGTGTGTGTTTATTTATAACAGAAGTAAGACATTTGCGATTTTTTAAGGCATCTCACTAGGACCCTTGAAAGGAATAAAAGGAGTGTGGACACAGTGGTGCTGGCCCTCAGTCTGGGGCAGCTTTATCTGCTCCTACGTACTGAATAGTATGTGATGCTCAGGGCAGCACCACGGCGCCTTCCTGTGAGCATGTCCTGTTGAAAGTGCTACCAAAGAAGGGTCACTAACGTTCCAAAGGAGGCCGGCGTTCACGTGAAAACTTGAACCTCCTTAGAAGTGTAGTTGATCACATTCAATTTGTTCAGGAGCAATAACTGACTTGTTTCCTCAGTAGTTCAGTCCCCGTTTGGCTCATGCAACGCTTAGCCCTGGTTAGGTAAGCTACAACTTCTATTTCCTTTCTTCTCTGATAATCGCGGGGACTTTCGTGCTTTACTAGGGAGAAGAATCTTGAGGTTGAATCCCAGACAAATGACCAGGGAGCCGAATAGCCAGCTGATACCTGTCCGTGGCTTTATCCTGTCATCTGGCTTCAAATATACTTAGTATCATGTTCTACACACTGCCAAGCAAAATACTTTCCAACCCGCCTTCTGTTCGACTGCCTCCTCACCCGTCACCAATGCACTGGGTTCTTAGACTTGATGCAGACCCCTGGGTTCTCAGATGCAGACAAATTGGTTTTCCTGTGGGTAGGGCTTATTTCATCACCTGATTTGGCTCTTATGGTCTAAATAGTCTGTAGTTCCAGCCATGTTTTCCTTCTTTCTTTCTTTCTTTCTTTCTTTCTTTCTTTCTTTCTTTCTTTCTTTCTTTCTTTCTTTCTTTCTTTCTTTCTTTCTTTCTTTCTTTCTTTCTTTCTTTCCTTCTTTCTTTCTTTCTTTCTTCCTTCCTTCCTTCCTTCCTTCCTTCCTTCCTTCCTTCCTTCCTTCCTTCCTAATAATTTTTTTCTTAATCTTCACCCAAGGATATGTTTTTTAAATTGATTTTAGGGAGAAAGAGAGAGAGAGAGAAACATTGATGCAAGCGAGAAACATCAAACAGTTGCCTCTTGTACACACCTCATGGGGGACCAAAACCACAGCCTGGGTATGTTCCCCGACCAGAATGGAACTGAGACCTTTTAGTGCACAGGGTTATGCTCCGACCAACGGAGCCATACTAGCCAGGGCCCGGCCATGCTTTCTTTAATCCACCATTTTGCTAAAAACAGCCTTAGTTATAATTAGAAATAAGTAGCAAAGACAAATTTGTATATTTGAGGTTGAAGAGACTTCTTGGACTTAGTAACTTTGGAAAAGTATGAAAAAGATTGAAATCACCCACTTTTATTATTTCGTGCACCCAACATAGATGTGTCGAATACTCATGCTCTACCAGTCAATATGGCAGGCATTAAAGACACAGTGTCAAATGAGGCAGCCTGCATGGTGCTTACGGACCAGTTTAAATCTACCACATGCTTCCTATTCAGTAAAGCTGGCCCACTAGGGCAAGTCACTTCATCGCCTAAGCCCTCATTTCCTTTTTTTTTTAATCTGGTAAAATAAAGAGGTTAAAGTAGATTGTAGCAATGATTTTCTTCAGCATATTTTTTCTTCTAAAAAAATTAACTCACAATCAGAGTAAATGATGTAAACTATAGATCCTTCACAGACATCTTGCCAGGTAGCCCAAAGCAGACTTGGTACTAATAAACAATCAGTCCTTTCTCAAACATAGATGTAAAGGTAAAGATTCTCCAGTGGTAACAAGTAAATCAGAGCGCCGCTAAGCCAAAGGAGAGAATATTATTTTAATTTCACTTATTAGTGCATCCATATAAGAACTTTAACAAGTTAAATAAGAATTTTAAATAAGAACTTTAACAGGTTACCTTTATGTAAGTCATAAAGTTAAGAGCTAAACAGTTACTGAATCCAAGTTCATACAATTTTTCTATATTTTAGCAGCTGAGAAGCACATTTTGAAAGCAGGTTCACATCATCTCTCACATTGTACGATTGTATTTTCACTTGTATGAATAGCCGGCACAATACACCCTTCAAAGATGGATTTTTAAAGCTATGCTCACAGGACCCTTATGAGTAGCCTTCCCTACTCATAAGATTAGCTGTCCCTACTCAATGATTAGCTATTATGTATCAATAATAGCTAATCATTTTTACATAAAATGTACATAATAGCTAATCATGTTTTACATAAAAACGTACAAAATAGCTAATTATTTTTTCCTATAATCGGGCCCACAAGAAGCTACTGCTAAATATCCATCCACAGAGTGTTAGAAATTTAATAATCAGTATAATTGCTAACCTTACAGAAATACATAAGCTAGGGAAGTTCCCTGGATGCTGGAAAGATAAATTGAGGACAACTGCAGATGGCAACGTTTAGAAAAATTGAAGAGGGAAAAAAATTTTTAAATAAGATAAAAGCAAGGAACCTTGAGAAGAATCATCCACTGGGTAAACCACTCATGTTTTCTTCCAAAAAAGCATAGATATCAGTGCTCTCCTAATCTTTACTAGGACCTGGATAATCATTGATGTTTATTATCAGAGAGGAAGGTTGACAAGTAATGAGTCAGTTATAGTAAGATCTGATTAGAGCCTAGTGCACGCCATAGACTACAGTAGATACTCAGTGAACACCTGGTGAATGGGTACATGAATTTCAGGAGGAGCTGTGGGTGCCGTACAGAAGTCATATTATCATTTTAAATGGTGGGTTTGACGTACTCAAATGGCAATGTGAAACAGGCAGCTGGATTTGTAGTGCAGTTACAGGAGATCTGACCTGCAGGTATTCAAGTCACCACTCCGAGCAATTGAAGACACTCCTAACACTTAACTCTCACTAACTGCACTGAAAGACTTGGGGTTGACCATGAGATAGGTAGACAATTAAAAAGAAATAGATAATGCTCAGTAAGTTCTAGAGAGACTAAATGAAGTCATTAGGTCAGAGAGTGGTATGGACGTACTATAAACTCTAGATAATAAAGAGGAATTCCAAATACAACAAAGATGACAAACTTTTAAAAATGTTTGTCTAGGTATCCTATAGAGAACGCCATCTTCTCAAATGTAACATTCTAAGATTTTCAAAACAAGACAGAATTAAAAGGAAAGCAAAAGCATATTTTAATTCTTTTAAAGTATTGCATAATTTTTAAAAAATTATGCCTGGCCTATTTAATTCAAATTTTAATATAATTATGTGTTATTATCCATATAATGGCCTGAATCCCAGAGATGAGGAGTATAGTAGCACACATTAAAGACTTGTATCACAATGAGTAAGTGAATGGCTCAGTTTCTTACTGAATTTGGAGTAAATGTATGTGAACCAATGTATTTTGTGATCTTATACCAAAGCCTATGTACTTGAAGGCCTCAGAATTCTAATATTCTAAAGTTTAAATTTGTACCTATTCTACTGAAGATATTTTCCAAAATTAAAAATGTCAATGAGTCAGTATTTTAGATCTTTCAATTTAAAAAATAATTTTCCTGTTCTATCTGACTTGTGATCATAGAAATATTTTTAATGAGGAATCGCAAAAGACAGAAGGAGACATAATTATTGGTTTAATTATTTCTACTCCTACTTGGAATATTCTGTTCATGGTTTAACTTCATTTGAATGGTGCGTTTCATTGTTTTTGCCGTAGCAGTGTCTGACTTTCATGCAGAAAGTATTAATCCACAGTTAGAAATGAAATGATACCTAAGGATTGCATCAAATACCCTTTATCACTTCTCAATGAGAGTGACCTTAACAGCAAATTTTAAAATAGTTCCCAGCTCCAATCTCCCCAGGCAACTTATTATAAACTGTAGTCTCTCTTGAGAACCTTTGTTTTT
This sequence comes from Myotis lucifugus, assembly GCF_000147115.1. NCBI lineage: Eukaryota > Metazoa > Chordata > Mammalia > Chiroptera > Vespertilionidae > Myotis > Myotis lucifugus. Next base: position 1,377,159 of record NW_005871162.1, on the reverse strand, counting down.
TAATTATTTTTTTCCCTCTAGTGGTAGAAAGAAAACCTGTTGTTTTTTGGTTTGGATTTTGTTTCCCATGCAATATGCTTTGCTTCCAATGATTCTCTAAGGTAGAATCCCTCTCACTTTCCTGACCGAATTTGTGTTAAGCATAATATGATATTTACCCAAGAGAGCTGTCCATGTAATTTTGGATATCCTACGGTGTTTCCAATGTTCAGTATATATAAGCAGAAAAAAATTCACAGCAAAACCAGTTTCTGCCTTTGCTTTCCCTAACTACCTACCTGGTTCTCTTGCACGTCTGTATTTCCTGCTCCCTGGCATTTATTTCTGTCCCCACTCCAGGGTAGGTTGAGGTTAGCTGTACATTCTTTGTCATTCTCCCCAATGAGAGGTGGACTTTATTTCCCCTCTGAATCCAGCTGGCCTTGTAATTGCTCAACAATAGAATGTGATGGAAAGGACACCGTGCCAGTTCTAAGCCTGTCCTTTAAGAGCATGGCTGATTCTACCTCCTCCCTCTTGGAGCACTCACTCCTGGGACACTTCGTCTCCGTATCCAGTTACCATATGATGAGACACTGAAGACACATGGAAGCCATCTGTAAATACCCCAGTTGATAGCCCCAGGGAGCACCCACTTAAGAGCCAGTGTTAACTTCCCGCCACATGAATAAGAAATCGTGGACATTGTATGCAGTAGACTCCTCATATGACTACATTCACCGTCAATCTCAAGACCCATCCAGCTGAGCCCAGGAAAGCCACAGAATCACATAAGAAATAATAAAATGGTAGTTGCTCTAAGTCGCTAAATTTGAGGTTATGTTACGCAGCAATAGATAACTAAGATACTATTCCCACTAAAAGACCTCATCTTTTTTTTCTTCCTGTTTCTAGTTCTAGCTCTGCGGTTCCTTTTTTAGCCCCATATACTGACTCTGTTTAACCCCAACAAAACTAAGAGCTTCAGGGGAAAGGGTATCTATACTTTTTGTCCAAGATACTAAATTTCTAAATAAACATTTTCAAAACAAATAAGTTTAGTAAATAACAAAAACTATTCCTTGTGCATTTTGAAACTATCAAGAATTAAATAAAGGTCAATAACACAATGGCTCCAGTTGTAACTGAGTTCGAGTTGCATTATTAATGACTATACTTATGTACATCCCCAATGATATAGACCCCACTGTGAAATGTAGCTTTTTCAATTAGTGAAGCTGGTTTTTCAAAGTCATTTTCTCAGTTTGTATGTCTTGGTCTTCCTACAATGCTTGACCACTGCTAGGTTCTTTTTTTGGCTCTTCTTATTCCTTTAAGATCTAAATGCAACCTCCCCACCTCCCACGTTCCTATATGATTACCTCTCTCTAAACATACACTAATTATCAGTCTAGTTGGACCTGTTACTGCTTTCCAAATCAGTCAGGCCCTTGTCCTAATTTACATTCAGATGCATGCCCTTCTTTCTTGTTTGAAACAGACCTCTGACCATCATCCTCTGTAAACTTTAAATACTCACACCTCAGTGATGTAAACCCACATAAGGATCCAATGAGAAGCCTCCACAAATGTCTATCCTTTATTTTTATCTAGATCTCCTTTAATCACCTTACTCCTATCTTCCTTATTTACTTCTTCAATTCTTCATTTTCTTCTTGTACCATGACCCTCCTTTCCCACCGAGGCCTTAAGTTGAAAAACCAGTTGGAATTTGTCACCTCAAAACTCGCATTGCAGACTGCCCCGCTCCTCTCACACAGTTTGCTCCTGTGCCCCACCTTGTACGCCATGGACCAGTATCAAGACCCAGCAGGCAGGCCCACACCGGGCCTGCACTGACTGCTCAGCTCAACTCAAACCCCACTCAAGTGTCTTTCCCCCCAATGAAGAATTGTTATCATGTGAACGCCCTCTGTTTGAATTACCATAGCCCTGTGTTTGTATTTTGTAGAACATATCAACATTTACCCTGCATAGAAAAGCTTGTGAATATGACTATTTCCTTGCAGATTTCTAACCTGCTTCAAGGGCAGGCTCTGAGTCCTTGAGGACCTCATAATAAACGCTCACTCTTCCTTGGTCCTTATTATTTAGTCACATTACATATTGTATTCTTATTTGCATTATGACTATCACTAACCCATGTCTAAAACAACATTGCAAAGAAATCATAATTTAGGCATTATCTTCAAATCATCTTCATTGGGAAATTAGGTTATAAGAACTTTTTATACTTAGAAACAACAGAGAATACGGACCTTTTTGTCATATCATCATGAAAGATTTTCTCAGATGAGTAGACTTGATTCCCTGATAGCTAATTGTATGACCCAAGTCTTCTTTCTGAATTCATTTTCTGTCCACTTGAATTATCCTCTTGTTAAAACATTTTCCCATTTAATACAGAGAAACCATTTCTTTCTGCCTCTTGTATCCCTAATTGATGTCACTTTAAAGCCTTCATGAAAGCTTTCAAGGTCACTGCCAATCAGACCGATCATCTTGATTAAAATAACATTGCTTCGCTGTGTCATTTTATCTTTTAAGTCATTTACTTTATTTAGTTGGCATAACCCCAATTCTTTACTTAGGACATTTCTGTTGAAATGCAAGAAGTTGTGTTTTGGTTTATTTTAAAGTACACTATTTAAAACATATACTCTTTGGCCTGGCCAGTGTGGCTCAGCAGTTGAGTGTCGACCTGTGAACCAGAAGTTCACCGTTCGATTGCTCATCAGGGCACATGCCCAGGTTGCAGGCTAGACCCCCAGTGTGGGGCATGCAGGAGGCAGCCAGTCAATGATTCTCTCTCATCATTGATGTTTCTATCGCTCTCTCTCCCTCTCCCTTCTTTTCTGAAATAAATAAAAATATATTAAAAAAATAAAACATATACTCTTTAAAATATGTGGCCAAGAATGCAGAATTTTAGAAAGCAAGGAAGAGAGTTTTCACTTATTTTTTTATTTCTTGTTCTTTTTTCATTATCAGATTTAAAAAAATGAAGGAGTAACATGTTAAGGGAACTATAGCATATACATTATTTGATTACTCAGAGTGCCTAGGCCCAAGCTTGGTAGAATAAATGAATCAATGAATGTTTTATATTTTGATTTCAGGAGAAGGGTCCAGTAGGGAACAAAGATGAGGAGATCCACTTTGTTTGGAGATGGAGAGTGTAAGAAGCTTGTGAGATTTTCAGGTATACATGTTCATTTTGCAGCTGATTTTAAGGCTTGCATATGAGTTTGGGCTGAACATCACAGAAAAGTTATTGATATTTAAACAAAGTTTAAAGACTGGAGTGGCTGAAAATATCCAGGGAAAGCCTGTAGCATGAGAAAAGAGGTGATGCCAGAAAGAATGCTCTAGAAGAGATAGAAAATAAAGCTGTGTCTCAATACAGAATATGATTCACCCAGAATCAGAGAGGTAATGAGTGCTGTACATAGAGGATAATTTGTGCCAGTATCTTCCTAGCTTAATTACAACAGAAATAGTCCAGGCTTTATCTATGTGAACAAGACTGGACATAGCTAGAGGGGAAAGAGTAAGAAAGTGAGTTTGTGATATTTGTTGAATGAATGGATGGATGAGAAAATGTTAAATTTTGCTTTTGGAATCCAGAGGCCTACATGAGCAAGCCTATTTGTCAGTCTTGGTTCCTTCTCCCTTGGCCACTTCTCCTGAGACAGCCTCTGGACCACTGAATGGGAGAGTAGGTCCCTCCTTTTCTCTACTTATTTCTAATCAAACCAGCTGCTAACCATTATGCCAAGGTTCTAAGAGATACAACAAAATCGATATTCTTATCAAATGCACCTGCTCCATTTCTTAATGCACTTTCTTCTGAATCCCTGCCATGCTGAGCATGACTATGCAATGGGAAGGATCCTTTTTATCTACATTAACTCTGCTTTCTCTCTCCTGAGCCCAGCTCTGGCCCCTCTGACTCTAAAGAATAAAAGGTATTGCCAACGCTGAAACTTCTAACTCTCCAGACTAAAATGTGCCTTCCATAGGATTATCCCCAAATGAGCCATTGTGATAAGAATGAAAGGTGTTTGATAATCCCTTTGATCACTTCATTCCAATAGATAAACTGTTCTAGACTCTACAGCTTTAAGATACTCAATGGGGAACTGCGGGCATGTCTGTGGCAAGAGTTTTGGAGGAGAACGTCAGTAAGTCTCTAATAAGTTTTCTCGTCTCTTTGAATGTTTTTATTTCTATGGTCATTTTGTAATCGCTATATCTGTGGTGGCTGATAAGGCCTGTAGAAGAGGTGGGCAAATGGATCTCCCACCTCACCCTTTCTCAATGGCAGACCCCACTTCAGGTGTTTGCCCTCCCACAAGACCTTGTGCTCATAGGAGTTGTCAGAATCCCCTGTCTTAAGAGTGTGGGTCTTGGTTAGTCCAAACCAATGGAATCATGTTAATTCTATTTCCCTTGCCAGTGACTGGCTCAGGAGAAGTCATGGCACCCAATTCTGGAGACTGAGACAAGAAGGCAAAGCTGGTAAATGAGGTATGCTTTTTGAAAAAAGCATTTTTGATTTTTTAAAAAATATATATATTTTATTGATTTTTACAGAGAGGAGAGGAAAGGGATAGAGAGTTAGAAACATCGATGAGAGAGAAACATTGATCAGCTGCCTCCTGCACTCTCCCCACTGGGGATGTGCCTGCAACCAAGGTACATGCCCTTGACTGGAATCAAACCCGGGACCCCTCAGTTCGCAGGCCGATGCTCTATCCACTGAGCCAAACTGGTTAGGGCAAAGCATTTTTGATCTTAAAGAGAAACACAGAAGAAGATTCAAGTTATTGTCTCCTGGATATTGTTTGGTAAGACATGATTGTTGAAACTATTGCAGCTATTTTATTTTAAAACAGGTTAACAATGAGCTGTAAAAGTGCAGTTACATGAAAAGTCACATATTTTAAATTGTCCTTACTTGTAGGGTGTTGAAGGTGGGACCCACTTTTGAATCCTCTTTCTAGTGTTGGAGTAAGTTACATATTGTTCTGGAGTGCCACAAGGGAAGGGAGAAAGAGAGTGATAGAAACATCAATGATGAAAGAGAATCATTGATTGGCTGCATCCTGCACACCCTACACTAGGGATTGAGCCTGCAACCTGGGCATGTGCCCTGACCTGGAATCAAACTGTGACCTCCTGGTTCATAGGTCAACGCTCAACCACTGAGCCACACCGGCCAAGCAGCAGTAGGTGGTTTTGTTGTTGGAGGATCATCAGTCATACAATGAAGCCAACAGTGCCTATCAGGGGACACCATGCTTCCATCCACATCCCAGAATTCATTTCACCATTCATCCACTGGTGACAGCCAAAAACTGCTTGTTGTCTTCATGGTATTTGTTTCCGTATTTGTCTTCCCCCACTAATGTACCACCCCTCGCATCCTTTGCCCAGAAGAAAATTAGTAGATATCCCCGCTGTGGCTGCTGACCTTGTACTTCAGGACCTGTAGGGCCTCAGTCTTGTCCTGCAGGCCTATTGCAGCTATCTGAGAGGTGCTAATGGAGGGCAAAACTGAGCTGCTAAAGATAAAATTGATTGAAGGTATATAAATAACCTGCCCTGTCTCACACCTTTTTATTATGTGACATTATAAATTTGCTTTATTTATGACTCTGATTGAAGGTTTTATTACAGCAGCCCAAAGCTCATCAACTGATACAGGGCCCCACTGAGTAGGTCAAATGAGGAAAAACAAGTTCAGGAGCAAACATTGACTTCCAGCCACCATGGTTGTGGAGAGTGTGTAAGAGGATCCCTCCTGGGATTTCCATCTGCGTAAAGGAACCTGAAGAAATAGATCAAAGGAAAGTCACTGGGACCCCATGTGGTCTACTTTTTCTACTCAGTGTCACATTAAAAAATAGTAATATGATCAAAAGAATCACAAATGAAAGTAATTTTAATATTTCCTTGGCTTCTCAAAAACACCAAAAGGTTGGGGTGAGATAAGCATATACATAATTTATATCTAAAAGTTAAAAAAAGAAAAGCTTCTCTCTACTTTTGTGACCTCAGCATTAGCCATAAAAATGTGAGCTACTCCCCCAAACCTCCTTCTCTCCCAATTTTAACTCCCAACCTATGGCTGCCCACAGCCACACACTAAGCTCCTTCTAGACTAAGCTTTTTCTAACCTGCTTCCCTGTGTTTCACCTTCATTCTTCTTCCCTTTGTCAATTTCAGGGGCAAATTCTACTCCTGGCTTTTCCCACACCCTCTTCTCTCTGTTATTGCTGGGATCCTGTGGCACAAAACCCCAAACACTTACATTGCAAAGCCAGACTTCTCACAGGGCCAGGAGCACAGGCTGTGAACACTCACACTTCATATATTACTACTTTTTTGTTCTCAAAAAATTCACAGCTCCAGGCTGGGAAACTCTACAGCACAAAATGACCTGTTTTCTTCAAAAAATAAGTTGCAAGGTGGGAGAGAGAGAGCAAGACAGAGACAAAGGAGGAACGTACAGATGGAGAAAGACTTAAAGAAGCACATTTATCAGCTAATCATAATGCATGGACCTTATCCAAATTTTGATTTCATCCCTTCCCCCCATCAGATATTCATATCTATGACACTTATGAGATAACTGGAAAGTAGAACACAGCCTGGATATTTGGTAATACTAAGTAAACATTACTAATTTTATTTGTAATAATGGTATTGCAGTTACATTTCTTTAAAGAATTGTTAACTTTTAGAGATATTGACTGGAATATTTGGAGTCCAATTATATGCTCAAATATTTGCTTCAAAATAACATGGGAAGGATAGAAGTGGCCACAAATTGATCCTTATTGAGGCTGGGAAATGAGTACAGAAAGGCTCATTATTTTCTTTTTATGTTTAAATTTCTCTGTAATAAATGATAGATGATGATAATGGAAGTAGATACATAGATGAGAGAGAGAGAGAGAGAGACACTCTTACAGAATAGATGATAGATGAACCTAAAAACACCACTGGTAGGTGACTTGGCCTGGAAAGAATTATCCTGGAGACTTGATCATTTCTGTGAGCATGTGTCATACACATCAATGATCTACCCATGTAATTTCTGTTTTAGAACCCATGTTCCAGGCCCACTATGTGTGTTTGCAATGAATCTGAAGGATGCCATGGTCTTTCCAGATTTGCCCAACTACCTGCTTCGTATATCCATACAGAAAAATGTCCTAACTATAGTCTTTGTTCACACATCTGCTTGGCAGGATGGTGAAGCCAGCCAAGTCCTTAGATAAGTCTGTGGCAATTTTCTTTTCCTCATTAATACTATGAGTCATATGTAAATGGAGTTTTTTAGATCCACCATTTCTCTCTCCTCTAATGTATGTATTCATGTTTTCATCTCGTCTCCAAATTTAGTATGGTTCATACATAAAAGGAGGACTAGAGGCCAAATTATCCTATATAATAAAACCCTAATATGCAAATCAACCAGAAGGTCGTCTGGATGGTCGGTCTGCTGTTCGGTCTAATTAGCATATTAGCTCTTTATTATATAGGATTCATAGTATATTCCCTCTACTATACCTGTATCTCTGAGTCTTTTAATCCCCTGTTACACTATGTCTTGTAAACTCTGGCATTCATACCTTATCTGTGGTCCATGGCTAGTAGCTTGTCCTCACCATCTCCCCAAATTCTTGCCAAGGTGCTCAATCTTCTATGCCAAATAAATTAAAACTCTCCTTTATTCAGCCCTTATGTTTTGCCCAACCTAATCAAGCACTACCAAAATTCAAGGCTATCTTTACTCCCCCAGCTCCTAAGGGTGCAGGTCCTGCAGTGATTGGGAACTGTAGTCCCTTTCCTTCCTCAACAGGCCCGGTGTGTCCCTAACTGAGGTTATGTTGTAATTCAACCCTAGTTATTGCCTAGTGCACAGGAGGGAGTGATGACAGATTCTAGGGAAATGGGGAGAATCATAGTGTCTTTCGGTGGGGGGGGGGGGTTCCTACATTATTTCCAAGTGAAAGAGGGTTCCTAGTCTTTATAGGGGAAAATGAGCTTTTAAAAAAAAATACAAAGAGCTCAAGGAGATCTGGAAATTCAAGATTTTTAAAACATCAATCCCACCCCATGGACCATGGTCCCATTTTTTGTTTTCAACCAAAGCCCTGATCTTGGTAGCAGAACTGCCCTGAAAGGATTTGGACCACTTTGGATTCTGACTACAGTTCAGTTTTGGCCCTGATCCTGGGTTCCTCTATTTTTCTGCTGCAGGAGATCAGATCTTCTTCTGTGTGACCAAGGAGGCCCTCTGGCTTCCAAACCTCGCTTTTAAATAAAGATTAATCATTCTCATCTGTGTGTTGCATTTTTCCAAAGCATCAATCAAGCCCAGCCAGAGCCAACCAATTCCATCTTCTTTGTAGTTACCATTTCCCCCGTACTTCTAGAATTCACACATTATAGCAGCTAGTGCAGTCCCTTCTCCCTGGAAGCCATCCCTGTTTTCCGCAGGTGAAACTCTTAACAGTGACATCTTGTGCCAGGGACTGTCTGTGTTCCACCCCCCACTGGTCATGGGCTCCATGTTGCATGCCAAAGAGCTGTGTGGTCCTGCTCCAATTCCCATCCCCAGGGATCACCCTTTCTACCAACTATCACAGATGAGGTTCCTTGATTGTGAGACACAGATGAACATACAGGAAGTTTATTAGGAAGAGCTCTTGGGCTTAATGCCTGAGGAAGGGAAGGAAAGCAACTGGGCAGGGGGAGCCATGGCAGCAGTGCAGCCTCAGCCAAAGCCTCCGTCTCCCCTATGGGTAGCTGTCTCAAGTTGGAGAGAGGGATCTGGGTTACCACAGAAAGCCAGCCTTGGCAGGCAGCTGTCTTTAGCTGAGGCCATCTCCAAAGAGGGTTGAAGGGTGGGGGCTGTCCACCAGCGGTATGACCGGAAGCTGAGTAAACAAGACCTACATTTAATGTCCTCTACACCACATCACAATATCAACCAGAAAGTATTTGCTCCATAGGGGGAGCAGGGAAGAGTATAAGTGGGGCCAGGAAACATATCGGGGCACCTCCAGTGTTACCAGGACTGTTGGGGGTAATGTGATAGCAGCCTTTCTAATGAGTGTGAGGTGGTATATCATTGTAGTTTTGATTTGCATTTCTCTAATACCTAGTGAAGTTAAACATGTTTTCATATATCTGTTGGCCATTTGCATGTTTTCTTGGGAGAAGTATCTATTCAGGGCTTCTGCCCAAAGTTAAGAACCCTATGATTTCACTCATACGTGGGATATAAAACTGAAAGCAGCAAATGAGCAACAAACAAGCAAACAAAAAACCCTTATAGACACAGACAACGGTATGGTGGTTACTAGAGGGAAGGAGGGTGAGGGGTAATAGAGGGTTAAGGGGGTCAAATATATGATGATGGAAAAAGATTTGACTGGTGGTGGGCACACAATGCAATATGCAGATGGTGTACCATGGAATCATACACTTGAAGCCTATATAATTATTAAACATTGTTGCTCCCAATAAATTTAATTTAAAAAATGAGAGGCTAGAGAAACCCTGTATGACTGGACTACTTCAAAATAACTTTAGCTATATGTGTTTGCCTGCTGAAGCCCTTCACTCAGGTTCCTGACAAAGTCTACTATGCAAAGACTTTTCATAGGGGAAGCACCAAGAGGGGTAATTATCCTGACCTTAGTGTAATCATGGAAGGCTTCACGTTCAGGATTTAGATAGCTAGAAAGGAGAGGATAGCATTTTAGGCAGAGGTAGAGCAGTGGCAGATGCCCAGCATATAGGAATGTTCCATGTTCACTGCACTGCAAGGCATTTGATACTAAAGTTTTTTGGCATGAGAAATAAAGGTTTGGTGGGTAAAGATTAAAAATGCTATGCCCTTTGCAGCATTACAAATCAATGAGGAAATATTAACTACCTACACTTTTTAGATCACTCTATATCTTTTGAATAATGACGGTAGTCTGTATAAAAGAATATGATGTCAATGAAGGAATTCTCAGTAGACCTTGGATTTGTTTGTTGATATGTTTTTAACCATAAATTCAAATAGTGTATAATCACCATTTCGTGTCTGTCCATTACTTTAAAATGTTCATTATCTAATTCCAAAAGATCTGTTAGGAAGAAAAAAAGATTACAAATATTTCTGGTGCCCTTGACCTTGATTGTAGTTCAACTTAAGATATGACTTCCATTGACCTGTGGTGGTGTCCTCTAGGTCATTTTGTCTTTTAAATGTTGTATATTGTCTTTTTGAAGCATGGATCAGGATGCTGAACTCTTCCCCTCTAATCATCCTATTCCCAGCTAATGTGCCTGCTCAGATTCACAGGAGTGCTCAAGCTGGTCACAGTGGTGACGCAATGGCTTTCTGTGAATAACTTCAGGCTCCCTGGGAAGGCATTGCATGACCTTATATGCCATCTGCCGAGCCATCTGTGTCTCCTAAATAAAAACAGTAGTCCCTGCTAATATGTGCCATGCATTCAACAAACATGTATTAAGTGCCTACTATGTGGAAGACAGCTCTGCCAGGTGCTGTGGGTTAAAAGTCTCACAGGGAAGAGCAATATGAAAGCAAGTAAGCACAGAGCGGTTTCATAAGCAATTCGTAGAAGTATGTGCAAATTCTAATGAAAGAATCTGCACTTTGGAAAGAACATGCATAAAGAATTTATGTTAAACTGTGTACATGCTAATAAGCATTTAATAGTGATACAGTGTTTTAAATGGCCTTTCGTCAGGTAATTATATTGCTCACAAAATGAATGAAGGCACAATGCTTTCAGCTTGGGAAGCAGTGCCTATTATTCATCCTTAAATGAACAGACGCCAGGGAGGGAAAGATGGATGGGCATGGTAGGGGAAAGTGGGGATCTTAAGAGAAGCAGTGCTTCTTGTTACATTTGTAGCCATTGATATTCTTTCATTTTCTTTCTACTTCTATGTGTTAGGCTATATTTGTATTGAAAAAAAAAGGCTCCTGTGTGTAAAAATGGGAAGAATACTCCTGGCACACTCCTTGCTATGCCAGTTATGTTTCAGACTCTGATATTTATAGTTTTACATTGATGGCGCACTTACTGTGTGTCAGATACCGGACCGTATTATGGAGGTAATATCATTTAATCTCAGATAGGAGCTCTTTGATGTAACTATTAGTATTCCTATGCCCATGAGTAAACTGAGGTGCAGAGAAATTTAATAATGTAGGAGTTGGGGACTCACAGGAAACAGTTGACATATTAAAAAAGCATGATTTTCCAAGGTGGAAATGGGTAAGGAAACGTACAAGGGATGGGAAAGTACATGGCAAGGACAAGCAACAATAGCAACAGGAACATGCAACAGCAGGGAGCACTACCGCACCTGGGCCCAAAGGGACAGGGGAAAGGCACCCAGTACTAGAGCCACATGACAGCTTGAGTGAAGAAAGGCCATCCTATGGGAGCTACAACAGCAGAGGAAGGCAACCATAGGCAGAACCACAGGGAATGGGGGTCGTCTACAGCGAAGGGGGGCTAATACCCCTACCTCTCTAGTGTCTCTCCTCCCCTCTCCAGCCCCAGTCTCCTGCAGATGCCTCCCTTTGGCCACACCCACCACTAACAGGAGGAAAGGGAGCCCAGGGGATGCATTCTGCAATTCTCAGCACAGAGAGAGTAAGGGGTTGGGGGAGGAGAGGACACACAGAATAGCCCACATAGATAACGTGCCCAAAGTCAGAGAGTAAGAGGCAGCTTCTGTGAACTGTTAGCTTCTACTTCAAAGAGCATGTGCTTTCCAACTGCGACCAGTCATTTTCCTATAAATTATATTAATTACTATTTCAGAGATCACATACTCTATAAAGCTAAGATTTTTTTTTGAAAAAATGATACCCTTTATAAAATCATAAGATTTTGGTTTATAAACAAAAGAATGTCTATCAGTCAGGGCTACTCAAAGATTACCTTGATAGGTACTGAGATGAAGGCATTCAAGTCTGATCTCTGATTTAAGTAAAACAAGCCAAGGATGTGAGGAATGATAACTTCATTAGCTGAGTCTAATGAGAAAGAAATATATTGAAAAACGGAAAAGGCATCTGTTTCTGAGAACAAGAGGCTGGTTGCATGCAAAAGGAGCCACAATAGTCAAGTTGGTCTGCCTTAGAGTCCTCGCTAAGCAGTTGCCACAAAAGCAGAGCCAGAAATACACATCAAATGCTCATGCGATTTAGTGAACTAGCTCCTGTTGGAGGTTTACAAATAATGTTGGCTAAAGGGATCAATTTGGCAGCAATGTGATTGCCTCATTCTGATTCCATTTGGTTTACCTCTATGAGGATTTTTTGGTAGCCGATTTTTCTTGTGCCTTTCTTGAAATAAAAAGAAAAAAATGTGGAGATCTGGGAATTGCTGAAAATTGTTATTGGAGGATTTGCTTTGGAGGGAGGGAGAGAGAGAGAAAGAGAGAGAGAGAGAGAGAGAGAGAGAGAGAGGTGAGAGAGAGAGGTGAGAGAAAGGGAAAGAGAATATGAACAAACAGATAAAGAAAGGCATTTGACACAGTGATTTGGATACCACAGACATTAACATGCTGTTATATTAATACTGAAATTCTGAAAGATAAAAACCCAAACTCTTTAGAACCAACAAAAAACAGTATAAGGGTTTACAGTTCCATTCATTATTTAACATGAAACTGTTTATGCTTCTTATACTCATTCTAGTTGTCACTGATCATTAGTATGACCATTATCATCTTTAGTCTAATGAAAAGGGAAAGAATGAATAAACTGCCACCAGAATTAGACTAGGTCTCCCTGTTATTCACTTTCATGGCATGATTTTTTTTTCCCTTTTAGTATATGTCAAGATTGAATTTAGTAATTATTCATGAAATGCCTATGTCTCTTGTATTAAGTTTGAAGCTCTAGGATGGTAGACTTTTCCACTGCCATCGCCCTAGCACCTAGCACATACTAGGTCCTCCACTACTTGCGAATGAATGAATGACAGGGGAAGTGTCAGGAGCAGGCATATCAGTGATAAAGAGAAGGGAGGTCAGGACTGATATGCTGCTGAGGAATAAGGTGAAGGTCAGATGTGGGTTCAAGGACCAGGAGTAGAGTTCAGTGACAGGATGAGGGGTATGTTATACATGACTAGATAACATAAAATAAAATGGAACACTTACACATTTATTTTAGAGTCATTTATTTTTAGACTCCAAGAATATATTAAGCCACATTTTTCACATTTTCAGTTCCAAATTCTGAAGCATATTTTTATATCGCCTGTGTTGAAATGCCTGATAGCATTTTCTGGTAGGATGTTTCTACTTGAGGGTATTCATTTTGTGATAATTCGTTGAGCTTTTTTATTTTAATGTGTACTTTCTGCCACATTGTATTATATACTTCAGTATAAATTTTACTTTAAAAGATGTTGATACTTAATTAACGTGTACCCATTGATAGCGAGTCCTTTGCAAAGCTATGGACTTCTTATTCAAATTTAAGTCTCTAAAGAAAGACCATCCATCCTTGAATTCCACGAGTTAGAAGTGTTCCAGTAGTTTATTACTTATTTCAATGTGTTGTTTACTTGGCCCAGTACCTAAGAAAACATTGAGCCTCCTATTTAAAGATCCTCCCAGCTCCAGCACTCTGAGTCATCTTTCTTTGCAGCTGGCATATGGCAATAGACAAGGCCGGCCATCCAAGGGGCACAGGAAGCATCATGCCTGGGGCCCTATTCCCTTTTGGGGTTCACAAAAAATGTTTGATTTTTTCATCAGTAGAATAAAAAAAGAATGTCCATGTTGAAGCATATATTTTAGTATATAATATTGACATGTTTTTCTTTATAACACTCTAAAAAATATTTTTATGGAGAAAGAGACCAATAAAGGCAGTGCCTAGCACCCACAAAAGTCATAATGTTAGCCTCAGGGATGAAATGAAGAAGCTAGACCAGGCCTATTATTCTGAAGCAAGTTATGCTCTTAGAGGGATGAAATCCACTGGGTCTTGTCCAAATTAGGTCACACATCAACCTAGCCTGTACTGGCGATTTTTCTTTTATATAACTGTAAATCAGCCTGTCTTTTTGAATACAAAATTTCAGCAAAGACTGCGACTTCTACTTTTTTGAAACCTTTAAAAGCTTTCAGAGCTAAGGAGTGAACTTGCCCTGATGCTGCAGCAGAGAAGAATGCCTAGAAAATGCACTAACCAGAGTTCTCTTTCTGATTTATTTCAGCTGTTACTTTCCCTTTTTCTTTATATCTCAGCTACCTTTTCCCTATTAGTAAAATATATGTTTGAGTTTATAGACATATATTTGTGAGCTCCGTACACATGGCAGTTTCAGTTAGCCCATTTAAAAAAAATGTTCAGGTTATTTTTGTTTATTTGTCGTAAATTATAGTTGACATACAATATTATATTAGTTTCAGGTGTACAACATAGTGATTCAAAATTTATGTATCTTACTATGTGCTCCCCACAATGAGTATAGTACCGCCTGTGGCTGTGCATAGTTACCACCCTAGTACTGACTATCTTCCCCTTCACCTTTTTCACCAGTCACCTATCCCCTTTCCCCTCTGGCAACCATCAGTTTGTCCTTTGTTTCTATGAGTTGGTTTTCATTTTGTTTTGTTTATTCTTATTTTTAAAAAATCCACATGTAAGTAGTATGATACTTTGTCTTTCTCTGTCTGGCTTATTTCACTTGCGTAATACCCTCGGGGGGGGGGGGGTCATCTGTGTTGTCATAAATGGCAGTATTCAATTTTTTTAATTGCATGTATATATATATATGTGTGTGTGTGTGTGTGTGTGTGTGTGTGTGTGTGTATAGATATAGATATACATATACATATACATATACATATACATATACATATACATATTCATATACATATATACATATATAGTCATCTATGAAATCCATTTTTAAAGTGTGGCTGTGATAACTCTCCCTCTGTCTCTCTCTTGCCTTGTCCTACTGCCACTGGAGGAAAGGTATAACTCTGTGCTGTAATGGCCTAAACAAGGGTAGCAAATAAAAACAAAGGCTAGGCACAGGGTCCAGCAGGATGTCAAGTAGAAGTCATAAATCACTAGCATAACTGAAAGATATTTCTCATCAAATATTCATTCAACCTTCACTCAAAAATATTAATATTTTAGTGCTTTCAGTGTGCTAGGAATAGTAATTAAGTCCATAGGTTTGGGAAGTTTTCAACATCTGGTTTATTTCCTACACTAAAAACCTGCTAAAAGTAAAGGCCAATCAAAAGTCCTAGGAGATTACACACAGTGGAGGGTAGAGACAGCTATTTTGAGAAGACACAGTGTTACTCAGCAACTGGCAAATTAACAAGGCACGCCAAGCTGAGAAAGGTTTACTTACTATGGACAATTTTGTATAGCCTAAAATAATCATAAATTGCTTTAAACCAGTAGATAGTGCCCGAGAGCATTCGAGATTGGATGTCTGAATGGTTAACATTGCCATAAAGATATGGAATGAAGTAGATGGAAAATCTAGGACATGGTACAATTATACAATGGGCTTCGATAACTGGCTGGTGCTGTTTAATATGCAATTACTGCAGAGATGGCTTTTAAATGGAATTATAATTATAGAATAAGTAATTTCTTTCCCATATAATGTAGACATCCCATTCTTCCTTTTAAATGCAAGTTATCCATTTTTAACTTAATCTTAATTTGGATCCCAAAATTTACAACTGTGCACATGCTTTTGAATATTTATAAATTATTTTTCCAGACTTGTCAATATCTTCAAACTTAGAAGCCCAGAGGAGTGAGTCTGTAGTCTCACCAGACCTAACCTTGAAATATACATACATGTTTATATCTATTTCACAATTACTATTCCCTTCCCCTAAGGTCATTTTGATGGTCTTAAGTCTGCATTGGTCCTTGGAAATGCTGACTGGCCTTCTCCAGGCTCCCAAAGCATCTTCTGAATTTGGCTCCATATTTTCGCCTGGCGGGACAAGTTTGAATTCCGTGACTCAAACTTTAATGAGAACAAATTAGCTTTCTGGTGTTCATATTTTCGTAGTTTTAATTATTCATATTAATGAAAGTGCTAGGTCAAGGAAAAGCTTATAAAGAAGATAGATACATTTCTTGAACAAAACAGAAACTTAAGGAGCACGGCAAAGTCAGAGGTAGCTAAAGCTATAGATATCTAGTTAATTTGACTCTAATTAAACAAGCAGGCTTTTAAGATAGGACGCAATCTTGGGTGCTTCTTTCTCTTGAAAAAAACTGGTAGAGCAGAGTGAGGTTCCCCCTTCCTCCGGCCTAGCACCTACTGAAAACAGAGAGCAAAGAGTAGCCTTTGGGAATGTAACTCAAGTCAGAGGAAGAAGCAGACGGTTTCAGCATCACAGGAGATAATCCTGAGTGCTGGAGGTTTGATTATTTGGGCAGTAAGAGTCAATGATCCCTGCCCCATCCTACCTTCTTCACCCAAAGTGGAACAGAACGGAACAAAGTGACAGAAAAATACATCAGAGGCTGAGGAGAAATGTGGAAATCTGGGAAAGAGAAACAGAGTATTAATGGATGAAAGAGGGAGGAGGGGGAAAAAAGGAGTCCAAAAAGGTGGGCTTGTTTCTTTGGAGTAGCAAGAGGGACAACCTTGTGAGGTATCCAGTACTTTTCCAAAAGACCCTGAACTTCTGGTGCCGTGAGAATAATTTGAAAAGATCCAAGGGGCACTTCCAGACTCCGCAGCATCTTTTCCCCTCCTCACCCAGGCCACACGATTCCTGTGCACCTGGGGTGGGTTGGAAATGTGCTTCTGGAGCCTGAATTAAATCTCTATAGTCTTCTAGATTTCATGAGTGTGCATAACCAGCAACAGGAAAGGTGGTTTAATAATGGACCCTCCCAGCACTCCCCTTCAATTTTAAGGGGTAATGCTAAGGGAAATAATCCCAATGTCATCAGTCTTAGGGGAAGGATAAATAGCCCGATTTTCTTCTCTCCATGTACAATATCAAGTCTTTTTGGAAAGACGTTAGTCCTGTGCAAGAGTCCAGGTATTTAGTAGAAGATAGATAAATATAATTGAAACGAAATTTTTGGACTGGAACACGTGGTTTTCCCCTGGGCAGGATGGTTCCCTGGCTCTTTGTCTGTTGGAGCCGAAGAATGAATCCACGGGTGGCAGGTGGTATAGCAAAGGTGGAATTTATTGAAGAACAAGTACAGATTCCCACGTGGGGAGGGGGAAAGAGTCCCACCAAGTCCCTGTTCCACAGTTTATAAAGGCTGTAGATCTTTGTGCCTTGATACCCCCTCTGATTGGTCACTATTCCCTTAGTCTGGTTACTATAGTAACTACTGAACTCAAAGGTTGAACCTCACATGGGACTGTGTGAAGTTTTCCTTCCCTCCTTTCTTATTGTTTTCCTATTCCCTTGGGTTTTCTTCTCCCTCTGAATGAGGGGTTTCCTTCCCTTTATTTTGTAAATATAGACCTTCTGCTGTTCCCAGCTCCCTCATTCTATGGAAATGGATCTGCTGCAGCTTTATATTCTATGGAAATATACCTTCTGCTGCTCTGCAGCCCTGTGCTTCTTCCATGGTCCCCTTAATTTCTAAAATTTCCTAAGCCTATCTTTTTCACCCCCCCCAAAATTCCTGTTTCATAATCATTTTGGGGGCTTTTAGATACAGCGTCAGAGGAAGCACTAATTCCAAGATATTGAGAAGGACTCCTTGGACCAATGAGGGACTAGAGAAGCAAGGATTCAGAGTTTGAGTTATATTTTTTTGTTGGCTACACAGGATTAAAGATATTCTCTGTGGCGGATTTATTTCTCCTTTACTGTGTATTTATAGTAACGCTGTAGGAAGGAGGAGCTTTGGCTTGGATATGTAAGATGGATACCGTGAAGGATAATAGTAGAATACAAAACAGAAACCTGATGTTTCTCTCTCTGCCGCTCTCTTCCATACTAAAAATCAAAGGGCAAAAAATACAACAAAAAAAGGAAATAAAAATGCTTAGGATATACAGTTTAAGAAATAAGAAAACAAACATAATCCCAATGAATCAGTTTCTCCTGATTATGACCAAAGTTACCCAATCAAGAGAAACAACACATACTTTTCTACCGTTTTCAACACTTGCTCCCAATTTAAGTATATACAGACCTTTGCTATAGATATCTTCCTCCTATGCAGAATATGTACCACTCTGACAAATGATATGGTGATAAAAGAAGTCATGGGAAATTTAATTCTTTTTTTTAAATATATATATTTTATTGATTTCAGAGAGGAGGGAAGAGGGAGAGAGAGAAACAAACAAACAAACAAACAAAAAAAACAGAAACCTCTGGTGCTTTCCCGCTGCACCACAATTATAAATAAGAAACTACCAGGACCCAGAAGGAGTGATTGAAATCACAACTGAGACTGGGGAGGAAGAGGAACTGGGTAATCTATCTAACTGACTCCTCCTTTAAGTAGCCAGTTTGGTCCAATATGAACCCACACAGGTCCTGCAGGTTAATTGTAGATGTCAGAACCTAAATGGACTTGTGCCAACTACAGTGTCCTGGGCCTATTATTATTGCTTATATTAGAACTAGAGGCTCAGTGCACGAAAATTTGTGTGCTCAAGGGGGGCCCTCAGGGGATGTCCACCTGCCAGATTAGGCCCGCTCCCAGGGGAGCAGGCCTAAGCCGTCAGTCGGACATCCTTAGCACTGCTGCAGAGGCGAAAGAGGCTCCCGCTACGGCTGCTGCACTAGCCAGCCATGAGCCGGCTTCTGGCTGAGCAGCGCTCCCCCTGTGGAAGTGCACTGACCACCAGGGGGGAGCTCCTGCGTTGAGTGTCTGCCCCCTGGTGGTCAGTGTGCATCATAGTGACCGGTTGTTCTGCTGTTCAGTTGATTTGAATATTACTCTTTTATTATATAGGATGATATTTTAAATCTTGATGGATTAAGATTGCTGATTGGGAAAATGCATTATTTTCTTTATTTTTTTTCCTAACTGCATTTGTTTTTTGATTAGGTTATTTATTCATAAATTTCAAAGTTCATAACATACAAAAAGACATACAATGAAAACACTTTCTCCTAGTCCTGTCCCCTTTTTTTGAGGTCACTGGTGTTACCATTTTCTCCGTATCCACGAGAGATGTTTTATTCTTAATGAACAAATTTTATTAGTCTCGCTTTCTTTTTTCCATAAATTGCCGTATACTATATATACACAGTTTGGCATCTTGCTTTAATACCAAATGTATTTTGAAAACCATTCCATTTCAATACAAAGAAAGCTTCCCTGCTATTTTTAAATGACTGCATGGTGCTCCATTGTATGAATGTACCATTCTGTATTTCATTTCTCTCATATTGACTGACATTTAAGTTGCTCCCAGTCTTGTGCTATGACAGCTATAATGCTTTAATGAATATTCTTCTACACATATCATGTTGCACAGTACAAGTACAGCTGTGAAATAATTTCTAGACAGGGAAATGCTGGGTCATAGAAATGTACTTGTAATTCTGGTAGCTACATTACACTCCATAGAAGTTGCAACACTTTGCACTCCCTTCCTCATTAACATAATGTTATTCAATGGTTTGATAATGCTGGTCTTATATATGCAAAATTGCAGCTCAGTTTGAATGTGTTTTGCATTTCTTTTATTATGGATGAGGTTGAATACCTTTTCAAATGTATAACAATACTTCTATATCTATTATTGGGAGATACTATGCCATCAGATAAAAAGTAAATTTGGATATCATTCTCATTCATGTTATGGGATCACTTTTCTTTTTAATTAATGCAGTCACTATTAGTAGTTGTGTGCAGAATGTTGTTCAAATATATAGGGTCCATGGTCCCAATATATTTACTCAGGGAATAAATTTCACAACTAGAATTGTCTAAGAGTGGGTATATAAGATGAATATAAAATGAAACATTACTTTGCTCTCACTTCCAAGCAATGTATATAATGGAACTAGGCAATAGATTACTTAAGTGTGAAATCAAAATTCTCACCACTCAACAACATTAACAGATTTGACCTGTTAATGAAAATTCCTTTTAGGGGTTGGTTTTAATGGACCAAACCTTTATGGTGCTATCTCTGTGGCCACCCACCTCCTAGCAGATAAAATCGGGGATAGGAAGAAATAAAATAAAGCAAATAAATTTCATCAATAAATCAGACCGCCCTCCGACTGAAGGTATATTTTGTCATAACCACTATGAAGACACCACAAATAAAAGACTTGAATATTTTCTTGTTGAAGCCCAAGTAAATGTGAAGCTTACTTTTGTACTGGGTTCATACAAAACAAAACAAAAAAGATTCTTGAAAAAAAAAAGCCAAATATTTGGAAAAATAGTATAAACACATGAGCTTTCCCACTTATTAAACCAGATCAAGAACTTGTGATTTTATGATTCACTGAAAATATTAGGAGAAGTAAAAATTTCCTTTAATCAAATAGGAGGCATGAGTTAATTATGAAGAAAAAGTAATGTTGGAGAGCCCCAGAAAACCTATATGTGAAACCAAGTAAAAGAATAATATACTTTCAATCCCTAAATTATTTGATGTTAAGAATTTTTCACTTGATAAAAGTTTTACTTTTCCAGTCTGGGTCCCCAATCCTGTTCATTCTTATTGTAAACTACTCTTGATCCTGGTGGTCTTTATGATTCTATTTACCCAAATTCCCCAGTAAGAAGTATTTATGGGACCTTGAGAGCAATGTCATCCCTATTTAGAGCATCTGGAAACCACTCATGAGGTTGTCTGTTAAAATTAAGAAAACTCAGTTCTCATTCCAGAGACAACTCCAGCCTGTAATATTAATTACATGTAACCACACACCTGGACCGCACCTAGAGGTAGAGACAGCTTAAGGAAGGGGTAAGACTGTTTCGTCATATGTTATTGGGGCAGCAAATCTATACAGAAAAACAAATGTTCATGATAATTTGTGACATCCCTGGTATGAGGATTGAATTAAAAAGTACACTAGATCTAATAACAGTGCCTGATTATAAATTAAATGTTTCCATTAACACGCATCATATCCAATAAGCAAGTCCTGGTAGCCTGAGTGGGGGAGATCTCAAAATAAATTTCATTTAAATAAAATCTCCAGTCAGGTAAAGACTGAGTCTCCTATAATTAAAATAACAAATGGAGAAGCACATAGAAATTTTAACAATGAGACCCTGAAGGGTATGCCACAGTTGATCACACTGTTTTAAGATTCTATACGCAGCTAAATCATAGTTGGATATAAAATTGCGTGGATTTCATGGGGTCATCCACACTTTTAAAAATCCATGGAAATAAGAACTAGGTCTAGAGGCTGAGTTGCAGAGGCAAAGCTGGGGGCGCGCTCAGAGATTGGGGAAGCGATCCCCAGAACTCAGACAAATGGGCTGGGAACTGCTGGGGCCAGGCCCGAAGAGGAGGCAGGGAGAGGGGGGCGGGGTTCAGAGCCTGGTGCCTGGTGCACCTGGCCCAGGCGGCACCGGACCTGTCCCAGCTCTTCAACGGAGTCCTCTGTCGCGTAGCAACCTCAGCAAACCAGCAGGATGGCTGCAAAGGAGAGTAAGAGCCAGAGCTCCCAGGCCCCCGCACAAGGTGATCACAGTTGACAGCGGAGGGGTTGGCAAGTTGGCCCTGATGCTTCAGTTCGTGGAGGATGAGTTCGGAGAAGACGATGAACCTCGGAGCTGACAGTTGCCGGAAGAAAGTGGTCCTGGATGGAGGAGTGCAGATGGACATTGTGGACGCCGCGGGCGGGCAGGAGGACTGCGCAGCCATCCGTGACACCCACTTTCAGAGCGTGGAGGGCTTTCTCCTCCGGTTCTTGCAGAGACTAGAAATTGGGCGGAGACATGAGGAGGCCCTCAGGGATGGGAGTCATCGTTTATTTATTTTTTTATTTTATTTTTATCTCAGTGGTAGTTTCACAGATGTGTTCCATTCATGAAAACTCATTCAAGTGTATACTTGTAATTTGTGCACTTTTCGGTATATATACTACACTTTAATAAAAAAGGGAAGAAACTGCCTTGGCCGGTTTGGCTCAGTGGATAGAGCGTTGGCCTGTGAACTGAAGGATCTCGGGTTCCATTCCGGTCAAGGGCATGGTCAAGGGCACTACCTTGGTTGCAGGCTCCCGGCCCTCGAGGCAACCAATCGATGTGTCTCTCTCACATTAGTGTTTCTCTCTGTCTCTCCCTCTCCCTCCCACTCTCTCTAAACATCAATGGGAAAAAAAATATCCTCGGATGAGGATAAAAATAAATAAATAAATACATACATACATACATACATACATAATGTTTTAAAAAGTTTCATCAATTGAAAAGGTACTCAATAAATATGTTAAAAAAAGGAAAAAAACTCAGACTTCAGAACTAAAAGCACAGTCTTGAGTGTTGATGTCTTAATAGCATATTAGAAATACTTTCCACTTCTGCAAGTCCATTAAATCAAGTTTAATTCTTTTGCTAGCTATTTCTAATCAATTAACAACCTCAATCTCTTGAACCTGGGCAAAATCTGACTCACAATTCAATGTTGACTGACTCATGCATTTCATGCCACAGGACAGTCCTGCATGTTCATTACAGAGTCTCCCTCTCCCTAAAGCTAAGCTGACTAATTCTCATGTGGATCAGATATTGGCACCATATATTTCAATTCAACCTAGATGTTTCTCTCTCACATGATGTTTCTCTCTCTCTCACTGTTCCTCTCTCTGTGAAATCAATAAAAACATATTTTTAAAGTTATTGTATAACTAAAATAGCTTCTTGCCATTTTTATAACTTAGATTAACGTAGTTTAAATAATCACTTATTTTATGGTTAAAGTGGTTATTATTTTCCCATAGAAGTAAAAGCCATCTTGCCTCCAAAAAGCAACCCTTTGATTTTACCAGAGGGAATTGAAGAAAATATTCATAAAATCAAATATAGAATAAACATCAAGCTTAAAATAGGAAATGGAAAAAAGTCTTATGGGATCATTTTCCCATAAATATCCTTTAATAGATGTTTATATTTCAGCTGGTTCCAAAAGACCTTTCCCAAACATTCCTTCACTAAGATCTCCAGTTTAAAAAAAAATTACAGAGCACTTGTAGCACTCATTTTTTTCAATTAATTATATATAACTATAAATTAATTAATACTGTGCAGTTTCATTTCTCATGTACCCAAACAGATGTAATGCTTCTTCGCAAAAGCAGAGGTTGTTTCTTAAGTTTCTTTTTTTTAATTTTATTTTATTGATTTTTTACAGAGAGGAAGGGAGAAGGATAGAGAGTTAGAAACATCGATGAGAGAGAAACATCAATCAGCTGCCTCCCACACACCCCCTACTGGGGATGTGACTGCAACCAAGGTACATGCCCTTGACCGGAATCGAACCTGGGACCCTTCAGTCCATAGGCTGACGCTCTATCCACTGAGCCAAACCAGTCAGGGCTCTTGAGTTTCTTTATACTATCCCCAGCGCGGCACAATGCACATGGATTGCACAGCAAATCAGTGCTAAATATACTAATTATTTTATTGCACTGAAGGATCTAATCAATGACCATAAAATAATTTTGTCTCTGCTGCTTTCCCTGGGAGTTGGAAATAATTTCAAAAATGTGTGTAGAGTTTGCACAGAAAGAGAGACTTTCTAAGACCTGATATTTAAGGAATATCAATTATGTGCTAGGGTTGTAATAGATATTTATCTCATTTGGTCCTCCCACCAAACTTATGAGATTGGTATTATTATTATTATTATTTTACCACCTAATAAATTAAGTCTAAATTCATTTAAAAATATATTTTTATTGATTTCAGAGAGGAAGGGAGAGGGAGAGAGAGAGGGAAACATCAATGATGAGAGAGAATAATCAATCTGCTGCCTCCTACACGCCTCCTACTGAGGATCAAGCCCACAACCCGGGCATGTGCGTTGACCCAGAATCAGACTGTTACATCTTGGTTCACAGGTCAAAGCTCAACCACTGGAGCCACACTGGCTGGGCTTAGTTCACTTTTAAGACCAATTAGCTAACAAGAGTTATGACCCAAGTTCAAATCCAGATCTGTTTTATTCCAAGACTGCTCTTTTCACTGACCCATCACACCTTGAGGAAACCAATAACTGAAATGACTATGTAATGTGGGATGTGGATAGCCAGAGAGGATTTAAATTAAAAGGGATGAAATAAAGCCTAGATTTAGAAGGTAAGACGGTCATCAGTAGGGAAAGAAGCTGTGACTTCTCCTCTCACTTCTTGTTAAACAGATTACACGATCAGCGGACACTGTAGTAATCCCAGACGCTGAGCAGTTGCTAGAACCATGCCCCAGCTGCGTGCTGCCCCTGTGCATCCACAGACCAGGAAGAGAATCCACAGGGAGACCCCAGGATAAGGAAGGCAGAGAGGATGGGTGGCACCCAGAGGGGCTGCTTGGCGGGCTGCGTGGGACAGACAGCAGGGCTCTCCCCCCTGGGCTGCTGGGAACCAAGAGAAGGACCCGCTGCAGATGGGGATGTTGAGGATAAGAGCAGTTTGGGGTTTCCTTCTGTCTCTCATATGCCACCAATTGATTTGAAGCGTTAAAAAATATAATTACATATAAATATGTATTTATATGTTTTTATTAATTTCAGAAAGAGGAAGGAAGAGGGAGGGAGAGAAACATCAATGATAAAAGAGAGTCATCAATCTGCTGCCTCCTGCATGCCTCCCTCTGGGGATCGAGCCCACAACCTGGGCATATGCCCTGATCAGAATTGAACTGTGACCTCCAGGTGTATAGGTTGATGTTCAACCACTGAGCCACACCGGCTGGGCTATATTTATTTTAAAATTTTTTAATGTAGCCCATAGGCCACAAGAAGATTATAAGTGCCCATTCTGTGGTTTGGATATTCTCAGCTCATAGGAGGACTTGGAAATTCTGCTAGCATTTTTGACAGAAATGATTACT